>NC_087219.1:31947632-31960132 GCF_015104395.2 Macrobrachium nipponense
ATATATATATATATATATATATATATATATATATATATATACATATACATATATATACAAACACACACACACACACACACACACATATATATATATATATATTAATATATATATATATATATATATATATATATATATATATATATATATATATATATATATATATATATCACCACATATTAACATGTTTTCACCGCGGTATCACGTGTTAAAAGTTATTTTTAAGATATATATATATATATATATATATAAAACATAGTATATTAATATATATGTATAACGTTATATTAAATATAGTATATACATAAATTTATATATATACATATATGACACATATCTCTGCACGGTGTCTCTAATCACCTGGTTATAGTTTTATTACCACAGCTAATCTTACCATCCACAAATCCCTTCTCCATTCAACAGAGTGGTACAGGATTATTCATACTCTGAACATCGTCTCATCGTCTCAAGTTGTCAAGCCTTCTCTCGTATTTCTTTACAATGATAAGAGAGACCAACCTAATATCTTTATCTATACCAGTCCTGAAGAAACAAGAATGAAGAACCAAGAACAAAAAGTATACTAATGTAGCCCTATTGACATACTCAAACTTTCAGTTAAAAGGAAAAATTAATACATACACATATATATGCCCCTATCAATTTTTACAATAAGAAGCCAACCTAATATGCTTATCTAGATCAGTCTTATATGCACAAAGAAGCAATGCGAAGGAAATTAATATGGTGTTATCATTCTAGACATCATGGACAGTAATGAAAGGGAAAAATTAATACGCACACACACACATACACACACACACACACACACACACACACATATATATATATTATATATATATATATATATATATATATATATGTGTGTGTGTGTGTGTGTGTGTGTGTGTGTATAATATATATATACATTCCCAATGAGGTCATCTTTTTGATGTATTGATGGCTTCAGATAAATGAGCATTAGAAAAAAACAAATGAAACTGGACAAAGCCAAACGATTTATAATTGAAACCACCAATAAGAAAAACACAGAGAAAGCAAGGTCAATGGACAACAGGGAACGATTTATAATTCAAATTCCGCCCCTTTTGTGAAGGTAATTAACATAGTTTTCAAAGATACTTCTTCTCCGGGTCAAGTCATTAACTTGGATTACTGCGTCGGCCTCTGCCCCTGGTTTTTAATTGTATGGCCTGAGCTAAACCAGTAGATTGCTAAGGCATTATTTGTAAGGTTTTGTGAGCCTAGGTATTTGTGTTGTTCTGTGAATATATAAACATATATATATATATATATATATATATATATATATATATATATATATATATATATATATATACGGTAGATATACAATTTATATATATATATATACATATGCTAATACCACAGGAAAATGATAGTCAGAAATCCAAGCGCTTTCGTCTTTACTAAGACATTGTCAAGGAACGAATGAAATACAATTGGAGAGAAAGTTATCAGGTAAACAACAGATCAAAAATACCAGATGGTTAATTGTCAAAAGGGTAAAAGTTGAAGAGATAATCCAGGATTATCGGATATCACACGGTCACAAACCAAAACAGATTTAACCCTAACAGAAACTACAAAGTATCCGTACAGTCCAAAACATGTAAAAACTGAATATATTAATTTTGTTGCTTATATCTATCTACAACTTTTTTCATTATGAAGGCATCAAGTTTAAATAAACCAAGACTTAAATTTAGAACATTTCCATTATTTGACTTGATGAAACAAGATTCAATGATATTCCTTTTAATTGTGTCATTACATGGGATTAAGGCTCTTGCTTGACTCCAGTTAATAGGATGGTCTAAATCTCTCATATGTACGAATAATGCATTCGATATTTGCCCAGTTCTCACAGAATATTGGTGCTGTTTGAGACGTTGTGGAAGAGATTTACCGGTCTGTCCGTATTAGACTTTATCACACTTTTTGAAAGGAATTTCATATATGCAGCCTGTAAGATCTTTAGGAGAATTTTTTTATTAATAAACTCTTGACATTAATATTACTGAAAACAACATTTATGTTAAAAGCTTAAAAATTCTAGGAATATCTAAAAACCTTTCATCATAGAGTAATTTTAAAATGTTATGCTTACTAAATTCAAGTTTTTCATTAGTTGAATAAAATGTTTTTCTAGCTCTTTTCCATGCCACATCTACAAAAGTCCTTGGGTATTTAAGTTTCAATGCAATATCATAAATAGTTTTAATCTCTGCGTCAATAAGCTGCGGGCTACAGACACGTAAAGCCCTTAGGAACATCCCAGAAAAAACAGAGAATTGAACATTTTGATGGTGATTGGAATAGTAATCAACAAAAGAGGCAATGTTAGTTGATTTCCGAAAGACTGAAAAGGTAAAATTTCTATAATTTCTATGGACAATTACATCAAGAAAATTTAAATTGAAATTTCTTTCTTCCTCTACAGTAAATTTTATAGAAGGGACTAAATTATTGAGATTATAAGGAATTCCTGGAGATTTTCGTAAACTGGCCTAATACAGAAAATCTCAATAATTTAGTCCCTTCTATAAAATTTACTGTAGAGGAAGAAAGAAATTGCAATTTGAATTTTCTTGATGAAACTGTCCATAGAAATGATAGAAATTTCACCTTTTCAGTCTTTCGGAAATCAACTAACATTGCCTCTTTTGTTGATTAGTGGTCCAATCACCATCAAAATGTTAAATTCTCTGTTTTTTCTGGGATGTTCCTAAGGGCTTTACGTGTCTGTAGCCCGCAGCTTATTGACGCAGAGATTAAAACTATTTATGATATTGCATTAAAACTTAAATACCCAAGGACTTTTGTAGATGTGGCATGGAAAAGACCTAAAAAACATTTTATTTAACTAATGACAAACTTGAATTTAGCAAGCATAACATTTTAAAATTACCCTATAATGAAAGGTTTTTAGATATTCCTAGAATTTTAAATCTTTTTAACATGAATGTTGTTTCAGTAATATTAATGTCAAGAATTTAGTAATATAAAATTCTCCTAAAGATCTTCCAGGCTACATATATGAAATTCCTTGCAAAAAGTGTGATAAAGTCTATTACGGACAGACCGGTAAATCTCTTCCACAACGTCTCAAACAGCACCAATATCCTGTGAGAGCTGTATTTGCTCTTAGGTGTAGTGCTTTGTGTATTGTCATATGTTTCCTCGTTTTCTGGTCTATGCTGCGAAGTTCTGCCTTCGTCCATTCCACTATTCCTGTGCTGTAACTGATTACTGGCACTGCCCATGTGTTTGTGGCTTTTATCATATTTCCGGCGTTGAGTTTTGACTTGAGTATCGCCTTGAGTCTCTGCATATATTCTTTCCTGATCGTGTCCTTCATCTCTTGATGTTTTATATCCCCCTCCTTCAATTATTCCCAGGTATTTGTATCCAGTCTCATCTATGTGTTTGATGTTATTCCCATCTGGTAGCTTTATCCCTTCAGTCAATGTTACTTTGCCCTTTTGTATGTTGACTAAGGCGCATTTTTCCATTCCAAACTCCATCCTAATGTCCCCAGATACAATCTTTACAGTCTGGATTACGGTATCTATTTCCTTGGTGCATTTACCATACAGCTTGATGTCGTCCATGAACATCAGATGGTTAATTCTGTTGCCTCTTTTCTTGAGTTGGTACCCAACATCCATCTTCTGCAGGACTTTTGTCATGGGAATCATGGCTACTACGAAGAGTAGTGGGGACAGTGAGTCACCCTGAAAGATCCCTCTCCTGATATTGACCTCTGCTAGATTTATTCCAGAGCTTGTAAGTATTGTATTCTAGTTGCGCATTGTATTTTTGAGGAAGCTGATAGGGTTTCCCTCTGCCCCATATATTTTCAGGCATTCTATTAGCCATGTGTTTGGTATCATGTCGAAGGCTTTCTTATAGTCAATCCATGCCATGCTTAGGTTGGTTTTCCTTCTCTTACTGTTCTTTATTACCATTTTGTCTATCAGGAGCTGGTCTTTTGTGCCCCTACACTTCCTTCTGCAGCCTTTCTGTTGGTGGGGGATGGTATTTGTATCCTCTAGGTAGTTGTATAGCCTTTCGCTGATGATACCTGTTAGTAACTTCCACATTATTGGTAGGCAGGTGATAGGCCTGTAGTTACTGGCTATATTTCCCTTACTCTTGTCTTTCTGGACTAAGGATGTTCTTCCTGTGGTCATCCATTTGGGAGCATGGTGATTTGTGATACAATGCTGGAGTTGTTCTGCTATTCTTGGGTGTAGGGCCTTGAAGTTTTTGAGCCAGTATCCATGGACTTCATCGGGACCTGGGGCTTTCCAGTTGGGCATTTTATTTAGTTGGTGTCTGACTGTGTCTGTCGTGATCTCTGTGAATCTTTGTTTTCTACTCCCTGTTTCTTCAGCCCTGACTTCCTGGAGCCATGTTGCGTGTTTGTTGTGTGATACCGGATTGCTCCAGATGTTTTCCCAGAGTCTCTTACTTGGTTCGGCTTCAGGAATTTCTTGGTGGTTGTCTTCCCCTCTTAGTTGGCTGTATAGTCTTTTCTGGTTGGTTCCGAATAGTTTGTATTGTTGGTATCCTTTATTCCTGTTCATGTACCGTTGGATCGTATGTGCTTTGGCCTTAAGCCTCTGTTTTACATCTTCTATTGTGTTGTTTAGTCCCCTCTCCTGTACTTTGTATTTCTCGTTCAGTTCCTCCTTTGTTTTCTTGCTTCTTAACCCTTTTTCTGCTATCTCTTTTAGTTTACTCAAGTCAGATCTCATCACCATGATTTGCTTTTCCAGGCGCCTTTTCCAAGGCGGTTGCTGTTTTGGTTTCTGTTGGGTTTGTTGTGCTGGTGGTGTTGGTGTTCGTGTCCCCATCAGTTCTTCTACTAATCTTGCTCCTGCATATGTCAAGTTATTTGTTTCTGTGATATTGGTGGTGTGTATTAGTCTCATTATTTCATTGACCTCACTTGTTTTCTCCCTTAATTTCTTGATGTTGTAGGCTTTCATGGAGGGGATCTTTGTTCTCTCTGTATCTGGCTTCATCCATTGTCTGATCTTTTCTACCCATTCCGTCCTGTCTGTTACTTCGTCGGTGTTTCTTCGTGTGTCGTTGTTTGATACCTCATCACCCCTGTCGTCTTCTGTGGCATCGTCTCTCAGTTCGTCTTGTAATTCGTTGCCGTGTGTCATTTCCCTTTCCAATTCCTCTCTTTCTGTTGGGGAGAGCCATTTCTTTTTCTTTATGTTCCTTACTTTTTCTGCCAGCCTCTGCTATGTTTGGGGGGTGTTATTCCTCTCATTCCAGATGTTGACCAATCTTCTTCTATATCCTCTCTCCGTCGGGTTGCTTCTGATGTAGCATCTCCATATTTCCTTATTTTCTTCTCTTGTCCATTTCTTCCTCTGGATTGCTTCTGTAGCTCCAGTCCCTGGTTGTTGGTTACTGTCGTTGTGGTGGTCAGTTGCTGGATGACGACCTCCAAGTACCTGACCGTCTTGCCCTTCAATTGGGCTGAATACCTGGCTGCCGGACGAAGCTCCTCTGTTGCCAGAGGTTCCATTTACGTCGTTGTTAGTTTAATCCTTCAATTTTTTCCATCATTGCTGAGTTTTTGCTATTTAACCCATAGCTGGACCCTCCCCCTTCAGGAATAGGTACTCATTTACAGCTGAGTAGACAGAGGAAATTGTGGTAAAGATCCTTTCCCAAGGAATCAACGACTGACCAGCCCCAATGCTGCTTAACCAGTCAATTGACGGCCTAACCCACTCGGCCACGGCGCCACATATTATTATTATTATTATTATTATTATTATTTTATTATTATTATTATTATTATTATTCAGAAGATATATGCCAAAGCCAATGGAGTTATTCATTCCACATCTTTAACTTCCATAGCATACCGATAATTTTTCATTTTCACTAATTACATCTAAACAGTGGGATTCCTTATTATCATTATTATTATTATTATTATCAGAAAATAAATGTCTATTCACATGGAACAAGCCTACAAGGCCCAGTGACTTCAAATTCAAGCTCCCCAAAAAAACATCTGAAAGAAGTTACAGAAAGTAACCGAAAATACAGAATGAGGAAGGTCAGTTATCAGAACGAAAATTCATTAACATATTCATAACTAAATAGATAAACTGGTAAGTAAATTACAAATTACAAGGAGAAAATCCAGTTTTAATGGACACAGCATATAGAAAACTTTCAATTTTCAGTTATTATACAAGCTAAACAACAGTGTTCCATTTCAGTTTTCTGTAAAAAAGAAAAGAAAAAAAAACTTATTGATATGGCTTTGTCTGTACGACCGCAATTTTTCTGTCCCCCAGATCTTAAAATCCACTGAGGCTAGTGGGCTGCATATTGGTATTTTGATCATCCACCTTCCAATCATCAAGCATACCAAATTGCAGCCCTCTAGCCTCGGCAGTTTTTATTTTATTTAAGGTTAAATTTAGCGACAATCGTGCGTCTGGCAACGATATATGGCAGGCCACCACCGTAGCTCATACACCGAGACCACCGAAAGATAGATCTAGCTTCGGTTGCCTTTGATTATACGCGGTACAAAAAAGTCCATTGCGCTCAAGAAACTTTGTCGCATTGTTTGCTTGTTTGTATAGATATTAGTCAGAGAAGCAGGTGTTTCAAATGTTCACATACAAAAGTATTTATTTACTTATTTATTTTATTTAATTATTCGATTGCGCCGAAGATGTCTTTTGTGCTTGTTTGCATAGATATTACTCTGAGAAGCAGCTGTTTCAAATATTCATATACAAAAGTATTTATTTACTTATTTATTTTATTTTATTTTATTTATTTATTTACTCATTTATTTTGTGAACTGATATCTCATCCAACATGTTACCTGGACAGACTGCTGCTGGAGGTAAATTAAACTCCCTTCTCGTGAATGAACGACTAAGAAAAGATATATCGCCCCCATAGAAGGCAAAATTCCATTAACCAATTACCTTATATGGTTGATGAAGAGACGAGATAACCCGCCTTAATCAATTACAGTGGGCAGATCTTGGTCTGGTCTGCTGGAGACTTCGGTGTTGTTTGTTGTTTGTATGTAAACATGGCGTGAGGCATGAAATGCTTTTATTATACTTTTTTTATTAATATACTTTCGTATTTTCTCAACTTTATTTATTGTGTGTAAAAGTTAACATTTTCTGTTTGTTACTTTATTGTGCGTAAAATTTAAGATTTTCTGCTTGTTGTTTTGTGTGTAAACACTACGTAAGCCATAAAATAGTTTTTTATTATCTTCTTAATATATATGAACGTTTTGTATTTTCTCAATATTTACTATATATTCTATTTAAGATTTTCTATTTGTTATTTCGTATACAAACTACGCAAGTCATAAAATACATTTTTTTAATCATTTTTTCTATCTTTTTGTTGATTAATATTTAATAATTTCTCAACTTTTATTGAGTATCGTATTCAGAATCGTTAACACTTTCTGTTTGTTATTTTGTATATAAACATACGTAAGTCATAAAATAATTTTCTATTTTTTACGTCTGTCATAGTATTTACTTGATTAATAAATCCTTTGTATTTTCTCAATATTTACTATATATTATATTAAAAAAATGTTAAGCCTTTGTTTTTGTTATTTTGTATATAAACTGCGTAAGTCATAAAATACTTTTATATTTTAGATTTTTTTTCATTCAACGACTTCCTTGTTTAATAATTGCTTTTGGATTTTTTTTTTCAATTTTGACTATTTTTTGTCTATTTAGAATTGTTCATAGTGATTAATCCATTGGCGTCGTCTAAGACCACTGATGGGTGACGCCAGTCTACGACAATCAACCAATCAATCATCAATGAGTCATTCCCTTAGGCGCCGCATCTGCCCTCAGATTCTGGACGCCATTTGTAAAGTCCCGAGTGTGCGTCCGTGCTTTTATTACCTTTCCTCTCTCTCTCTCTCTCTCTCTCTCTCTCTCTCTCTCTCTCTCTCACGATATCCATCCACCGGACAAACAGCTTCCAATATTTTGCCAATACCTGCACACGTCTCTAATTGGGAAGAATCTTCGGTTGATACCTCCAGAAATAGCTGCCAGGTCTCGCTGTATTGACAGCAAAGTCGCGATGAGAGAGAGAGAGAGAGAGAGAGAGAGAGAGAGAGAGAGAGAGAGAGAGAAATGAGGCTTCATTTGAGATGGTTCCTCTGTTTTGCTCCAATTAAAAAAATATCAGTTTTTCCGAAGTTTACGAGGGCGTAACTTCGAATTTCGCATCTCTCTCTCTCTCTCTCCTCTTTGAAACTGTTCGGGGTACGACTGAGAACCTCTTCTTTGGAACTATTAGGGATACACGAGAGAGAGAGAGAGAGAGAGAGAGAGAGAGAGAGAGAGAGAGAGAGAGAGAGAGAGAGAACTCTACGAAGACAGAACTGTGAATTTAGTATATTTTTCTCCCTCTGAGCTTTAAAACTGTTCGTGATACGACAGAGAGAGAGAGAGAGGGCTCTTCATGACAGTATTCCTCTTTCTTCTTTTCACTCCAAAAAAAAATCATATTGTGAGCTCTTGCGAAGAAGACTATACCAAACTTTTTTTTTTTTTTTTTTTTTTTGTCAGAACAGGCTTATTAGTTTTTATACCTCTTCCTCTGTTCCAATAATCTTTAGGGAATCTTTAATTAGACGGACAGGATTATTGGCAAGCTTTTTTTTTCTTTCCAGTTACTAATTTTACTTTCTTGCACGTTCTCCTCTCCTGACTAATGATCATCGACCAGTCTTATCAGAACTCGATCTTGTTTGAATTAATTTGGGATTTATACGATAAATATATAGTTCTCAGGTAATGATTTATGTAGGAGGGTTATTAAAAAAGTTGTAAGTCTTACTCGCTGAGGATGTTGTACAATTGGAACCTCAAAGAATTTATTTACCTTTTTATCTAAAGAATTATTAAACTGTTAATCAATTTTTTAGTTTCTCATAGCTGATCTCTCTTTTTTTTTATTTCCTATTAACATTGGTTACCTCTTTCAAATGAACACCATATTTTTTTGGAAGATTGAATTTCAGGTCAATGTCCCCTGTGGTGGGTTTGTTCTATATGAATAGGGTTCATCTTCTGCATAGTATAATAATAATAATAATAATAATAATAATAATAATAATAATAATAATAATAATAATAATAATAATAATAATAATAATATAATAATAATAATACTGCATATGCAGGAGCAAGATTAGTACAGCAGAATGATGGGAATTCGAACACCAACCACCACCACAAACAACCCAACACCAACAAAAACAGCAACCTCCTTGGAAAAGGCGCCTGGAAAAGCAAAATCATGGTGATGAGATCGACTTGAGTAAAACTGAAAGAGATGGCAGAAAAAACCGGCTAAGAAGCAAGAAAACAAGGAGGAACTCAAAACGAGATATACAAAGCACAGGAGAGGGGACTAAACAACACAACAGAAGATGTAAAACAGAGGCTTAAGGCCAAAGCACATAAGATCCAACGGTACATGAACAGGAATAAGGGATACCAACAGAACAAACTATTCGGAACCAACCAGAAAAGACTATACAGCCAACTAAGAGGGGAAGACAACCACCAAGAAATTCCTGAAGCCGAACCAAGTAAGAGACTCTGGGAAAACATATAGAGCAATCCGGTATCACACAACAAAACATGCAACATGGCTCCAGGAAGTCAAGGAAGAAGAAACAGGGAGGATTAAAACAAAGATTCACAGAGATCACGACAGACACAGTCAGACACCAACTAAAGAAAATGCCCAACTGGAAAGCCCCAGGTCCCGATGAAGTCCATGGATACTGGCTCAAAACCTTCAAGGCCCTACACCCACGAATAGCAGAACAATTCCAGCATTGTATCTCAAATCACCATGCACCCAGATGGATGACCACAGGAAGAACATCCTTAGTACAAAAAGACAAGAGTAGGGGAAATATAGCCAGTAACTACAGGCCTATCACCTGCCTACCAATAATGTGGAAGTTACTAACAGGTATCATCAGTGAAAGGCTATACAACTACCTAGAGGAGACAACACCATCCCCCACCAACAGAATGGCTGCAGAGGAGTTGTAGGGCACAAAAGACCACCTCCTGATAGACAAAATGGTAATGAAGAACAGTAAGAGAAGGAAAACCAACCTAAGCATGGCATGGATAGACTATAAGAAAGCCTTCGACATGATACCACACGCATGGCTAATAGAATGCCTGAAAATATATGAGGCAGAGGAAAACACCATCAGCTTCCTCAAAAATACAAAGCGCAACTGGAATACAATACTTACAAGCTCTGGAATAAAACTAGCAGAGATCAATATCAGGAGAGGGATCTTCCAGGGCGACTCACTGTCCAGGCTACTCTTCGTAGTGGCCATGATTCCCATGACAAAAGTACTACAGAAGATGGATGCCGGGTACCAACTCAAGAAAAGAGGCAACAGAATCAACCATCTGATGTTCATGGACGACATCAAGCTGTATGGTAAGAGCATCAAGGAAATAGATACCCTAATCCAGACTGTAAGGATTGTATCTGGGGACATCAGGATGGAGTTTGGAATAGAAAAATGCGCCTTAGTCAACATACAAAAGGCAAAGTAACGAGAAACTGAAGGGATAAAGCTACCAGATGGAAGCAACATCAAACACATAATGAGACTGGATACAAATACCTGGGAATATTGGAAGGAAGGGATATAAAACACCAAGAGATGAAGGACACGATCAGGAAAGAATATATGCAGAGACTCAAGGCGATACTCAAGTCAAAACTCATCGCCGGAAACAAAATCATGATAAAAGCCATAAAACACATGGCAGTGCCAGTGAATCAGATACAGCGCAGGAATAGTGGAATGGACGAAGGCAGAACTCTGCAGCATAGATCAGAAAACCAGGTAACATATGAAAACCAGTGAAGACGAGTGGGTAAAGAGTGCATGGGAAGAAGGACTAATAAAAGTAGACGAAGACCCACAAATATACAGAGAGGAGAATAGCAAACAGAACAGAGGACTGGCACAACAAACCAATGCACGGACAATACATGACACAGACCAAAGAACTAGCCAGCGATGACACATGGCAATGGCCCTAAGAACCAGATATGTTCAAAGAACGATAGACGGAAATAACATCTCTCCCATATGAAGGAAGTGCAATACGAAAAATGAAACCATAAACCACATAGCAAGCAATGCCCGGCACACTTGCACAGAACCAGTACAAAAGAGGCATGATTCAGTGGCAAAAGCCCTCCACTGGAGCCTGTGCAAGATACATCAGCTACCTTGCAGTAATAAGTGGTACGAGCACCAACCTGAAGGAGTGATAGAAAACGATCTGGCAAAGATCCTCTGGGACTATGGTATCAGAACAGATAGGGTGATACGTACAAATAGACCAGACGTGACGTTGATTTATAAAGTCAAGAAGAAGGATATGCCAGTGGAAATTGTACTCATAATCATAGGAGCACTAGGCACGATCCCAAGATCCCTGAAAAGGAATCTAGAAAAACTAGAGACTGAAGTAGCTCCAGGACTCATGCGAAAGAGTGTGATCCTAGAAACGGCGCACATAGTAAGAAAAGTGATGGACTCCTGAGGAGGCAGGATGCAACCCGGAACCCCACACTATAAATACCACCCAGTCGAATTGGAGAACTGTGATAGAGCAAAAAAAAAAAAAAAACAAAAAAAATTATACTAATAATAATAATAATAATAATAATAATAATAATAATAATAATAATAATAATAATAATAATAATAATAATAATAATAATAATAATAATAATAATAATAATAATAATAATAATAATAATAATAATACCCTGTAAGGTTGACAAAAGAAATGCAGTTTATTACATTACTTTTTCAGTATGATTTGCTCTTGCTACATCTAGTCAACCTAGTTCAGGCAATATTATCATATTTCAAAACCAGTCTGCAAGCTGGGCGTCCAAATATACCACCACACCATAGAAGACTTTCTTATTACTCTTGGATTTGTGGAAATCAAATTTAAGAAACAGCCAGTTCTACCCGGGTGAATAAGGAGCATGAGACTGCAGTATCAAAAGACCCTGTTGGCTGCTAGCCACAGGCAACTGAGCTGTGAGGAGAGGACAATAGGCCAGTGGCCTGGAAAATCACCTCACAGCTTCCTTATTAATCTGATCTTCATTGTTTAATCAGATGCCTCTGTGTTCTGAACCATGATATTCCCCAAATGTGGTTGAAGCCTTTTCCCAGGTAATTTTTCTGAAAAACTACCCAGGACTCCAAAAGCAAAGTTCAGCAAATAACTTGCAAAAGCCACTAGCTTGATTTTTCGGAAGGAGGAGGATCATGATTTTTCTACTTAGTGGGATTTGGAATGGAACCAATGTGATGAGAAGTTGTC
>NC_087219.1:31965132-31987632 GCF_015104395.2 Macrobrachium nipponense
AGAGAGGGGGGGGGGGGCTGAATTGCACGTGAAAATATGTACATCGTACAATCTACATGAGCAGTATTTCTACTGATACTTATTCCCTTTACAAACTGAGAGAGAGAGAGAGAGAGAGAGAGAGAGAGAGAGAGAGAGAGAGAGAGAGAGAGAGGGCGTGCATTAGTATGCAACATGCTCCAAGCGAAGGCAGGGCTGGTCGCTCTATTTAAGAGCCTCTCTGCGCTGCTGTTTTGGGGGATAAAAATTTATCTTATCCCACTCCCTCTCTCTCTCGGATATCTTATCCCCGTTACTTTAAACACGGCACATACTGTCGTTATGGATGCTCGTTGCCTTTGGATTTACACACACACACACACACACAGAGAGAGAGAGAGAGAGAGAGAGAGAGAGAGAGAGAGAGAGAGAGAGAGAGAGAGATGCTGCTCGAGGAATCGCAAGTGAATATCAAATACGTGCAACATACAACCTACATAAATTCTAAAAGTCAGTCTGTGTTTCTCACAATTATTTCTACATACTTTCTGTAGAGAGAGAGAGAGAGAGAGAGAGAGAGAGAGAGAGAGAGAGAGAGAGATGCTGCTCGAGGAATCGCAAGTGAATATCAAATACGTGCAACATACAACCTACATAAATTCTAAAAGTCAGTCTGTGTTTCTACAAATTATTTCTACATACTTTCTTTAGAGAGAGAGAGAGAGAGAGAGAGAGAGAGAGAGAGAGAGAGAGCGGGGGCGAGATAAATGGAAGGTGAATCTACATAAACTATGAATATCAAGTTCGTATTTCTGCATATAACTTATTTTCTTAATATCGGATAAGAGAGAGAGAGAGAGAGAGAGAGAGAGAGAGAGAGAGAGAGTCTGTAGATTCACAATATTCACAGAAATGAAAGGGAAGGTAGCAAAGTCTTTGGCCAAATAGCGATAGAAAGCTTTTCCTATTTTAGGAAAGTGAAAAAAAATAAAGCATATCAATTAATTAGGGCATTGAATACATATAAACCACGCAGTATGCATTGTCTATAGTATACCACAGGAGTATCTTCCCATACGAAACGCTTCTGATCTCGAAAGGAAGAAATTACCATCACGCAATTCTCTCTCCCGTGCCTGAAAAATAAAATATGCCACCCACCCACCCACCCCACCCGTCACTTCCCCTCGTCCTAAAACTACCAGCATGCCGAACACTAAGATCCTTTCGAATCCTAATGCCCAGAGATCTTTTTAATGACAGTTCGTAAGCCTCTGTGATACGCGAGATCGGAATTATTTCCAGATAAGCGGGATCTCAGGCAGGGTTAAATTCTGAGTTTTGGGGACCTCACGGACCAGACATTGGATCTTCTTGAATCTCCCGCCAGGAGTTTCGGTCATTAAGGGGAGAGGAGTTCATTGGGAGATTTGAAATATATTCGTGTGTCGTTATAACTTGTATGTGTGTAAGTATGTATGTACTGTGTATGTATATATATTATGTTTATATATTGTATATATATATATATTAATTGTTAATATTAAATTTTAAAAAATATAATTTTAAAAAAATATAATATAATATAGTATATATATATATAACAAATAATATATATACAAGTAATTCAAGTTTGATTTTATTCACTAAAACTCCAAAAAATTAAATTACGTTCCTGTTATTGCTGTATATATATCATATGATATATATGAGTTTTTATTTATAGTCTATATATAATATTATAATAAGATATCTATCTAATATATATCATATATATCTATTATATTTATATATATTATATTATATTTAATAAATGTTATATTAATATACTAAACATAAACATTAATAGGTTAATACATGTATGACTAAACTATAAAACACAATTTAATTTAAATACATTCTTACATACACAACTAAAATACAAAAGATCAATTTACTATATATACATCTCCGAGGGGAATATTAAAATCAGTTGCGATATTATATATATATATACTATATATATATATATATATATATATATATATATATATTTATACCCCCCCTTTTACTCTGTTGTCGTCGATGTTTCACCTGTGGTGAGTAGTAGTAGTAGTAGTGCCTACCTATATATACGTGCTTCCACGTCGGAAGTGAATTTCATTGCTTTTATATGAACAGAATTCCGAATTTATTCAAGTTTCCTAATGCTAAAAAAAGACCCCAGTTGGCCAATTTCCCGTTGTAAATTGATGCTCATAAATTACGAGAATGTAAGGGGGTGGGGGGTAATTGGCCTTTGAAATTCATGCGTTTTCGATACGGAGTCCACTACATAAATTAATATATTCATGATGTTGTTGATTGTTGTTGTTGTTGTTGTGTGTGTGTTTAACATTGTTACAGAAAGACAAACTTCCAAGAATTTTATTTTCCTGTTTTTCAAATATGTTTTGAAATTTAAGAAGCATTATATACTATTATATATATATATATATATATATATAAATATATATATTATATATATATATATCATATATATCATATAATATATATATATATATATATATATATATATATATATCTATATATATATATATATATATAGTATATATATATATCATATCATATATATATATATATATGCATACATATATGCATACATATATATACATATATACATACAAAAACACACACACATACATATATATATACACATATACATACACAAAAACACACACACACATATATATATATATATATATATCATATATATATATATATATATATATATATATAATAAATGTGTGTGTGTATTCTTATATGTTCATATACACATATACATACACGTGTGTCTGTGCATGTGTTTAGGCAACAAACAGTCAATTATATAGTATAGCCCCAATTAAAGCATCGCTTCCACCGCTACATCCCATCTCATGCCGTGCCAACACATACTACAATAAACTGCCGAGCATTTTACTGGCATATCCCTCCACAAATGCATAACAACGTATAAATTTTAATCTCGAAATAGCGCCGCAATTTTCTCTTTTGCAATATCGGGTAAGGGGCGGCTTTCATCTCAAGGAAAGGTTATGTTGCGAGCTAATTGACAGCACTCATTTCACGCATGGCAATTCAACTTTTTTTTTTCTTTTTCATTTTACGCTACTCAACTTCTGTGACACGTCAGGTATTTTGATTTCAAGCCTAAATATTGTCCATCTCTCCCTAGAGCCCTATTGCCCTTAGATTGTAAAAAATACATATTTCACATTTCACCTTCGAACACTTTTGCTGTCTACTCGTCCACACAGATTTATTTCAGAAATAAGTCTTGGAGAAAGAGAGAGAAAAAAAAACATTATATATTCATCCCGCAGAACAGCGGTTTTTGATATTTGTCATTTCAGATATGAAGATTATAAATCTTTCTCTCTTTTTTTGAGGGGGGGAAGGGGTAGAAAGACAGACGAGTAGTTTTAAATTCTTGTGATTAACTAACCTGTCTCCTGCTGGTGCTGCTGCTGCTGCTGCTCTCTCTCTCTCTCTCTCTCTCTCTCTCTCTCTCTCTCTCTCTCTCTCTCTCTCTCAAATTCAGAAAGTACAGATATATCCCAGTAAACCCAATCTATTACTTATACTCCATTATAACGCTCTCTCTCTCTCTCTCTCTCTCTCTCTCTCTCTCTCTCTCTCTCTCCTCTCCTATCTCTTCTCTTCTCAAATTTCAGAAAACACATAAAGATATTCTAGTAAACTCAATAGCATAAACTAATATTTCGATTCAACTATTAACATTCTCTCTCTCACTCTCTCTCTCTCTCTCTCTCTCTCTCTCTCTCTCTCTCTCTCTCTCTGAAATTCAGAAAGCACAGATATCCTAGTAAACTCCATATATAACTTATATTCAATTATAACGTCCTTTCCCCCTCTCTCTCTCTCTCGCTCTCTCTCAAATTCAGAAAGCAGATATATTCTAGTAAACTCTACACATAACTTTATGTTCAATTACAACGTTCTCTCTCTCTCTCTCTCTCTCTCTCTCTCTCTCTCTCTCTCTCTCTCTCTCTCTATCGTTCTTTTTATACCTGGGTCTCTTCGCCTCCCCTCGAGGTTTTCAGATTAAATGACACAGATTTACGACATTTGTGAAATAAAGTTTATTGCCAATAAGTCACCGGAGGATTTCGGAGGAAATTTTATTTTATCATGGAGATATCACATTGCAGGCGATGTCTTAGGTTTCCACGCCATCTAGGTATAATTTAGTTCTACATTAGTCTCGCTGCTGTAATTAAATAAGGACTTATTTTTCTAATTAATATTATTATTTGCGTGATAATAGTACATAAATAGGTCTTCAAGATGTAAAAGTTTAAATTACAAATATAATTATTGTACTTAGGAAGCAAAACCCTCTCTCAAGCATACTTTATTAAAAGTAATGGCTACTTCAGCAGCGTTACACTTGTAGAGATTCTTCTCTATTTTTCGAATAGCGGCTTTTTCCGTGCTACTTAGACAGGCTAGTAGAGCGCCTATGGAGATCATGATCAAATACAGAGTCAAAATTGGTGTATATATTTGAATTTTACAGAAAAACTATGATACCATAATTATCAAAGTCATTAACGATATATATATATATATATATATATATAATATATATATATATATATATATATATATATATATATATATAATATTATATATGTCTCTCTCTCTCGTCTCTTTCTCTTTCTTGAAGCAAGCGAGCTTTCGTCTAGATCTGCCAGACATCCTCGGGCTGGGGAAGCTGAGGGTGGACTGATCTTGAAGCGGTGTCCGTCCTCGTTTATATTTGGAGTTTGAGAGAGAGAGAGAGAGAGAGACATATATATATATATATATATATATATATATATATATACTATATATATCGTTAATGACTTTGATAACTATGGTATCATAGTTTTATCTGTAAATTTCAAATATACACCAATTTTGACTCTGTATTTGATCATGACCTCCATAGGCGCTCTACTAGCCTGTCTAAGTAGCACGGAAAAAGCCGCTATTCGGAAAATAGAGAAGAATCTCTACAAGTGTAACGCTACTGAAGTAGCCATTACTTTTAATATAATAATTATTAATTATTATTATTATTATTATTATTATTATTATTATTATTATTATTATTATTATTAAAAGTGATTACTGCCTCAGCTGCATCAATTATATAAAGGTTCTTCTCTATTTTTCTAATTATTGTTTTCTCATTGTTGCTTAAACTGGTGAGCAACGCACCGAAGGTTGGCATATCTCAATTATGTAATAGTCAAAGCCGATTGGATTTTTATTGGTAAAAAGAAAAATTGCAGTGGGGGTAGTCAGATTTTCGGGTATATCCCGTAGAGTTTATTGTGGGGCCGCGACGTTTCGTCTGAAAAACCTCAGACATCCTCTTAGGCAGAGGTGGGTGAAGGACAGAAGTAAGAGGGTGAGACCATCTGCTTTTATTATGGCAGTGCAGCGGGGGTCTTTGTGCCGCTGCCTTTTCATTGGCTAGTGAATGGGGAGCTGCTTTATGATTGGCTGCCTGGCTGCAGGCTGAAGCCAGCTCCCGAGCGCATGCTCAACAGGCACGCCGATCTTCTCAGCTGCATACCATCATGCCGGGCTTCATTTTGATTGGTCAAAGGCCATGTGATATCACTGCTGGTATTATTCATGGTATTAATGCTGTTTTCGGTGTTATTTTCCTCTTGAATTGGGGCATTTTCGTGTGGCGATATGGTGAAGTTTGCCGTTACTGGTGTGTTCCGTCGCATGCAGGTCAGGAGCAAAAAGGCCTCCTGCGTTGTATTCATGGAGGGCTCTTGCTCCTGGATGAGTAACACCTCCAGAAGGAAGAGCACCCGACATCTGCGCCTTCTGGAAGCGTTACTCATCCAGGAGCAAAAGCTCTCCATGAATACGATGCAGGAGGCCTTTTTGCTCCTGACCTGCATGCGATGGAACACACCAGTTATGGCAAACTTCACCATACTGCAGCACAAAAACGCACCAATTCAAGAGGAAAATAACACCTAAGCGACATTAATACCATGAATAATACCAGCAGTGAGGTCACGCGGCATTTGACCAATCAAAATGAAGCCCCGCATGATGGTTTGCACCTGAGAAGATCGGCGCCCCTGTTGAGCACGCACTCGAGAGCTGGCTTCAGCCCGCAGCCAGGCAGCCAATCATAAAGTAGCTCCCCATTCACTAGCCAATGAAAAGGCAGTGGCACGAAGCACCCCCCCGCTGCACCACCACAATAAAAGCAGACGGACTCACCCTCTCACTTCAGTCCTTCAACCACCTCCGCCTAAGAGGATGTCTGAGGTCAGACGAAACGCCGCGGCCCCAGAAAAAGAATAGAAAAGAATAGAATTTAATGTCAATTCTACCTGCAATAAACTCTACGGGATATGCCCGAAAATTTGATTACCCCCTCTGGAATTTTTCTTTATAACAATAAAAATCCAGTTGGCTTTGACTATTACATAATTGAGATATGTCAACCTTCGTTGCGTTGCTCACCAGTTTAAGCAACGAGAAAACAATAATTAGAAAAATAGATAAGAACTTTTAATAAAAACATGTTTATAAGATGGTTTACTTCTAGCATATTATTATTATTATTATAATAATAATTATTATTATTATTATTATTATTATTATTATTATTATTATTATTATTATTATTATTATTATTTACTATTTTCAACGAATTTCTTTTTACATTTACCAAGCTTAAAGTTTGTATCAAAACATATATATATGTATATATTTATATAGTGTCTGTTTGTGTATATATATATATATTATATATATATAATATATATATATATATACACACATATATATAGTATATATATACATATATACACATATATATATATTCATATATGTATATATATAGTATATATACATATCAACACTCGCCTAACAGGAGTTTAATGGAATTCAATTCGAACATAAAAAAATAAAAAAATAACATATATATATTATATATAGTATATATATATATATATATATACATGTATGTATATGTATATGTGTGTGTGCACATATATAGACAGATAGATATATTAGATAGATTTACTGAAAGATTTACAACAATGCATTCCCCCCTTGAATCATCATTGGGATGATAATTACCAACTTTCACAATCACTAAACGGTAATTCTCTTTACCCGAATTGTCAAAAAACGGCGCATAATTCCACGCGGCCAAGAGAGAGAGAGAGAGAGAGGAGAGAGAGAGAGAGAGAGAGAGAGAGAGAGAGAGACATTCTGTTACATCAGAATCGTTATTTCGCAAATGCTATGAAGCCTCATTAACATACAAATGACTCTAAACTCAGGAATTCGACGAAAAATTGACGGCCATCATTTGCATAATGAGATGCGGACTTCCAACATCATCATATTCTTCCGTCATAATCTTTACTTCCCTTCTATCGAAAACTCTGTCTGTCTCTTGGAACGAGTGGTGGATGGGTCGATGCACTTTGCCATCAGAGAGAGAGAGAGAGAGAGAGAGAGAGAGAGAGAGAGAGAGAGAGAGAGGAGGTGGATGTAATTAAGTATGAGTAAACTGCCCTAACCGATCCGAGAGAGAGAGAGAGAGAGAGCGAGAGAGAGAGATTGAGAGAGAGAGAGAGAGAGAGGAGTAATAAGTATGTAGGTAAACTGTTCCAACGAATCTAGATGATGTTTGAGAGAGAGAGAGAGAGAGAGAGCAGAGAGAGAGAGACCGAGAGAGAAGGACATTGTATTAAGTAGAGGGTAAAACTGTCCTAATCGAATCTGAGAGTTAGAGAGATAAGAGACGAGAGTGAGAGATGAATGCCGATTAGAGTGAGGAGAGGCTGTAATTAAGTATGAGGTAAACTGTCCTAACCGAATGAGAGAGAGAGACGACGAGAGTGAGAGGAGGAGAGAGAGGAGAGAGAGAGGCGAGAGGCATGAATTAAGTATGAGTAAACTGCCCTAACCGATCTGAGAGAGAGAGAGAGGGTAGAGAGACGAGAGAGAGAGAGAGAGAGCCAGAGAGGAGAGAGAGAGATGAACTAAGTATGGGTGGGGTAAACTGCCCTAACCGAATCTGAGAGAGAGAGAGAGAGAGAGAGAGAGAGAGAGAGAGAGAGAGAGAGAGAGAGAGAGAGCTTTCACCCATATTTGTTTACTGACACATTAACATCCATATGAAACATATTCGAACCTCAACCTAATCCTCTGGTAATATAGAAACACAATATTATATTCCATCTATTCCTACCTTATCTCCCCAATGATAATATGACGAAATTCCTTTAAAAACAAAGTGACTATATACATATACACCTTTGTTTTCCTACCTTTATCTGTAACCTGAGATTTGCCTTCAATGAGACCCAAAAAATTAAATAAAAAAAAAGAGCGCCCTTTAAAAACAGAGTGACTAAATGCGCATTTGTTTTTCTACCTTTATCGGTAACCTGAGGTTTGCCTTCAGTGAGACAACCAAAAAAAATAAAATAAAAAAGAGCGCCATTTAAAAACACATTTAAAAACAAAGTGGCTAAATACACCTTTGTTTTTCTACTTGTATCTGTAACCTGAGATTTGCCTTCAAGGAGACAAAAAAAAATGAGAGCCTTCGTGTGTGAATGAAATTCATAATTGTTATTAACTCTACCTACACCATCATTATCATCATGCCTCGCTAATTCCCTCATTATCTTGATATTCGGTAAAGGCGTTGTTATATTTCCGATTTAGCCTTCGTTAACCTTCTATTTATTTTTTTAATGTTAGCTCCTACGGTTTATGTTTTCTTGTTATTATTCATTCTTTAATCATCGTCATAATTTTTCTATATGCTGCATACGTGTCACGTTTTCACTAAGTTTATTTTTTCATCAATCATCGTTTATTCATCTTCCCCTTTTATGACTCATTCCTTTTCTACTTCTTACATTCTTTTGACTTTCACCCTTTAACCTACTTTTTTTTATTATTTCTTCCCATTTCTCCTCCTTCCCAGCCAAACTAATTCTGTCGTGTTCTTTCATTTCCTTTATTTACTCTCATACTTCCCATTCTTCCCTTATTCCAATTCCCGTTATCACATTCTCTCCCCATAGTATCGCACAGTTGCTCATAAATATTCTCCCTTTTTCCCCATTCCTCTAGTCACCTTTCTCGCTCACTCTCTCCCAACAGAGCCCATGTAGCCTGGCCCTCTCTCTCTCTCTCTCTCTCCAGAGAGCTCATATGGTCTAGCTCTCTCTCTCTCTCTCTCTCTCTCTCTCTCTCTCTCTCCCCACCCAATCCCCCCACCGAGACCATGCGGCCTGGCCTAAAGTAAACAAGTAATTGAAGAGATAA
This sequence comes from Macrobrachium nipponense, assembly GCF_015104395.2. Classification (NCBI taxonomy): domain Eukaryota; kingdom Metazoa; phylum Arthropoda; class Malacostraca; order Decapoda; family Palaemonidae; genus Macrobrachium; species Macrobrachium nipponense. Next base: position 31,974,499 of record NC_087219.1, read on the forward strand.
CATGAAGGAATTTCGGGTGTTAGGGCGGGCCACTATATCTTTTGGCAACTAGCCACCTTTTTTTTTTTTTTTTTTTTTTTTTTTTTTTTTTTTTTTTCTTTATGGGAAACTTCAACTTAGTAACACCTGTCGAACCCAAGCATCTATATATATGAAAGTTGTTGCATTTGTTAGTAGTTCTCCAATAGAACAGAATATAATATAGAATTGAGGTCAATAGCCAAGCACTGGGAACTATGAGGTCATTCAACGCTGAAAGAAAAATTGGCAGTTAGGAAGAAGGTTTGAAAGGTGTAGCAGGTGGAAAACTTGCAGGTTGCAGGTAGGAGCCGAAGGACGCTGCAAAGACCCTTCAGTGATGCCTGCAGTGCACCGCGTGAAGTGCACTGATAGCACTAACCCTTACACGACTTAGTGTTTCTGTGTATTGAAAGTCCTTAGGTTTGGTAGGGCTTTGAATGGGTAACAGTGAGACCTGTTCCCTAACAGGGGTGTGGAATGAAGACAAAATGGAAATCATCTTTTTTTTTGTCAAGCAACTCATGCTCTGTAAACATAAACATATAATTACGTAATTCGTTTCCTTTACAGATTACGGGTTTTCACAGAAGAAATATTAAGATATTCATTTATTCAAAATAATGGTTCATTTTCTGTGCCGATTCATTCACTGTAGAAAAATTGAGTTATTCATAAAAACATTATTTATTTCTGTGTTGATTCATTCACTTATGAAAAATTCAGTTATTCATAAAACATTATTAATTCTCTGTGTTGAATCATTCACTGGAGAAAATTTAAACTTCCATTAAAAAAATTTCGCAAAATTTCAAATTATCATTCAAAATAATGATGCATCTTCTATGGTGATTTATTCACTGATGAAATATTAAGTTTCCTACCAAAATATGATGCAAAATTTTAAGTTACTCGTCCCAAATAATGATGCATCTTCTATGCCGAGTCATTCACTATAGAAAATTTAAGTTTCCTGTCAAAATATTATGCAAATATTTTAAGTTATTCATTCAAAATAATGAAGCATCTTTTATGCAGTCATACACTTAAGAAAATTTAAGTTTCATTTAAAAAAAATTAAGCAAAATTTTTAGTTATTCAAAATAATGAAGCATCTTCTATGCCGTGTCATTCATTGTAGAAAATTCAAGTTTCCTGTCAAAATATTATGCAAAAGATTTAAGTTAGTATTCAAAATAATGAATCATCTTCTACGCCGTGTCATTCATTGTAGAAAATTTGATTTTCATGTCAAAATATTATGCAAAAAAATTTAAGTTATTCAACCTAATGAAGCATCTTCTATGCCAAGTCATTCACTGAAGAAAATTTAAGTTTTCTATCAAAAAAATATGCAAAAAATGGAGTTATTCTGAAGAAAAAAATTAATTTTCTGTGTTAATTCATTCACTCAAGAAAATTTAAGTTATTCACTCAGATAATGACGCATCTTCTATGCAGTGTCATTCATTGTAAAAAATTTAGGTTTCCCTTTAAAACATTAAGCAAAAATTTAAGTTACTCATAATAATGAAGCATCTTCTATGCTGATTCATTCACCGAAGAAAAATTGTATTCATTCACTAATTTCATTCTCCGCATCTCCCCTCCCCCCCCAACCATAGCCCCCCTTCCCCCCCCCACCCGATTAGATCCCTTCCCCCCCCCCGGGTGGAGAGTGATGGTGTACGACCCGTGGGTGGTGGTGGCTGGAAGCGGAGATGGGCGTGCGGCGGCGGTGGGCGGCGGCGAGTGGGCGGTGCCGCCGCTAGCCTAGCCCGCTCGCTCGCGCGCGCGCCGTCCCCGATGCGCCGGAGCAAGAGCTACTGTATGAACGCAGAAGCCAGCCGCCAGCACCACCCACCCCCGCCTCCCTACGGGGGTGTCGTCGTCCACCCACCCATCATCCACCCGCCCACCCTCTGCGGCCCCGATTGTCCCGGAGGAGGAGGAGGAGGCCCTCAGGAGCAGCCCGCAACCGCCGCAGCAGCCTCCGTCGTCGTCACGGGATCCCATCACAGCGTAGACCTCTGCAGCGCTACGCCCACGCGACCGGCCTATGGGCGTGGCGTGCCCCAGTGGAGCGACGGTCGTGGGCGTGGGGGAGTAGGAGGAGGAGGAGGAGGAGGAGGAGGTGGTTCCACCCACAGCGTGGGTGGAAGTTCTTGCGGGGGCGTTGTGGAGGGGGGATTGGGACCCTTGGAGCCCCTCCTGCCGCCCCTTCCGCCGGAGTTGGAGGAACACCTGCGCACCTGCCGCTGCACCTGTAATCATATGGGATACGGCAACTACCAGCTTCCCACGACTGCACACTCAACGGTGGGTGCTCTGCTCTGCTCTGCTCTGCTCTCCTTTCCTCTGCTCTCTCGCTTGCTTGCTTGCTTGCTTGTCCTGTTTGTTTGTGTTTTACCTATTTTTCTTTCTTCTTTTTTCTTTTATTTTTTTGCCTCAAAAATATTTTGGGCTCGAAGAAATCTTTTTTTTTCTGTTGCTTTTTTTTAGGTCATAAATTTTTCTAGCTCACAAAATGTTTTTTTGGTTTTCTCTGTTTTTTAGCTCAGAAATTTTTCTAGCTCACAGAAATTTTTATTTTCTTTTCTTTTTAGCTCAGAAATTTTATATTGGCTCACAGAAATGTTTGTCGTTTTTCAGTTTTTTTTGGGGGGGCTTAGACATATTCTTTTAAATCACGGAAATCTTTTGTTTTTCTGTTTCTTTTTTGTTCAAAGGGCCGGGTTTTCTAGTAAATATTTCTTTTTCTTAAGAAGTATTTTTTGATAAACGTTTTTCCAATAAATGCTGCATGTTGTTTAATTATCTATATTTTTATCTATTCCATATTACCACTTTTTCTCTTTTTTTCTCAAATGGCTGATTTTATTCCTACATATTACTTTTGTCTTTCAAAGTTCTTCTAAAATATATGTGCTTCAAGTATTTGCTTTATCTATATCTTTATCTATTTCTAAATACCTATTTTTTAGCTCACAAATATCTTTTCATCCATAAACATTTTTTCTTTAAAATTTTCTTTTAGATGAACTAGATTCCAATTTATGTTTCAGGTATTTTCTGTATCTCTGTGTTAATGATTTCCACTATTTCCTCTTTTTGTCTTCCTATTTTGCTTGAATCATTATTGAGTAATATATCTATCATTTACAGGTGTTCATACATTCCTTTGCAATTCTCACATCCAAATGTATTAGTACGTACTGCGAAAATTGATTTATTGTTTACAGCATTTTTCTTAGAGAATATTAGTGCATTCTCCTTTATGACCTTATAACTTCATGCAACCCAATATTTCCCCTTTGGGTATTACATTCCCATTACACATCATAATATAATTACGTACGGACGAGCTCTTTCATACGGACAATGCGGGTAATTGAAATAAGATTTAAGCATTTTTGTGTGTGCTTCCGTGTGCTTGCGCAATTACTTTCGTGTGTGCGTGTGCGCGCATGTGTGTAAAATGAGTTTCATCTGTTTTAATTCTCTCTCTCTCTCTTCTCTCTCTCTCCATGTGTGAAATGAGTCTCATATGTCCGACTCACACGAAACATCCGTTCCATTCTCTCTCTCTCTCTCTCTCTCTCTCTCTCTCTCTCTCTCTCTCTCTCTCTCTGTGTGTGTGTGTGTGTGTTCCTGTGTATGCGCATGTGTGAAATATGTTGCATATGTCTGACTCACACGAACCTACGCCTCTCTCTCTCTCTCTCTCTCTCTCTCTCTCGAGTGCTGCAGCGAACTAGCTAATTAACGACACTTCCCACTTAACCGGCCCATTCTAAGCACCGTCTAAGGTTACATTCACTTGCAGAGGCGTCCACCTGTGGACGACGGAATACATTTCAAAAAGAAAATTAAAAAATATAAAAAAAAAACATCCCCGAAAGAGGTCGATGGATGGCCCACCTGTCCTGTCACCTGAATGGAAACTAATGAGGCTTTTTACGGCGGCGGCAGCAGCGCGGGGTCGGATTACTACTTATTTCAGAAAGGCCAGGTGTGAGGGGAGGGAAAAGAACTCTCTCCAAATTAGAGGGGATTAGAGACCCATGTTTTTTTTTATTTCTTTACTTTCTCGACCGGGATAAATTCGGTAATTGAGAGCGAAAAATATACCGGTGGATTATTTAGTGGACGAAAAAAGGTGAGAATGGATGTCCTAACCTCCTCCTCCGTCTCCTCCTCCTCACCCTCCTCCTCCTCCTCCCTCTCCGCCATTCCTCATCCTCCCTCCTCATCTCCTGTCCTTTCTTAATATGGGCTATTTGCGGTACCTCTCTTCTGGATATGTACAAGCACAGGCGGTATATATAGTTTTTATACTATATATATGTGTGTGTATGTGTTTGTGTGAGTGTGTCTGTACGTGTGTGTATGTATGTAAGTATATATATAAAGAAACAGATTTCTAAAGGGCAGTCCCTTCTCCTATGCCATAAAACGAAAGGTTCTTAAAATGGTCATCCACACCTTACTCAGTGCCAGAGAACCCTGAATGAATGAATACCCACGAACATGAAGCGAGAGAGAGAGAGAGAGAGAGAGAGAGAGAGAGAGAGAGAGAGAGAGAGAGAGAGAGTCAAATAAACTACAGGAGAGGGAGCTCGGAATCAGGAAACAAAGAAACAAAGCGTAAATATATATATATATAACGGGAAGCCGCAACGTATTGCATCTAACGAGGGAATGTTTATTGCAAAGTGCAACGCGAGAGCATCTCTGCAAATGAAAGGGGGAGGCAGGAAACAGCAAGACAAATACACCAGGGGAATATCCGGGATGCAAAAGAAGGGGAATGCTGTAACGTAATAGTCTAGGAGGAATATCTCTGCATACTCCATTGTGTAGCAGAGATCATGTTGCCATATTAACAACGTCCTCTTCCATAATACAATATAAACTATACTGAGGTGAATTATATTACTGAATAACCTACCTATTAACCTAGTTATATTTCTATCCATTCATTTATCAATTTGTTATTTTACCTTCTCATTCAGTTACTGATCTCTCATACATTTTTCAGCTGATTTTTTTAAGAGCTATGCTGAGATAAATATCACTAGTTTGGACACTTTATCTATCAACGTTTTCATATTTTGACGTGCGTATTTGTTTATTTATTAGTTAATGTGCCAATTTGCCCTTTTTTCTAGTTACTGATCTCTTCTTTTCATATTTCCCATTATCTCCTGTAACTATTCCTTGCTCTGGAGAAATGAAATTGAATGCGTGTGCGTATTTCTGAGAGAGAGAGAGAGAGAGAGAGAGAGAGAGAGAGAGAGAGAGAGAGAGAGAGAGAGAGAGAGAGAAATGTCGTTCGCTCCTCTTGCAAAGCAATCTCTAGATTAATGTCAAAAAGACTCCTATCATATGGATCCCTCACATAAAAATGTATGGTTTATAGAAACTGCACCTTTGTGGATTTAACTCTTAGGATCAAATGGTCTGTAAAGACCTTTTTATTATATGCTAAATCTCGACTAACGAAATAAGAAAGCATATTACGTTGGATATCCGTGTTGAATGTGAACGAGACCTTACCTTACAGACCTTACATCTTGTTCGGGTTGCCCCAGGTCCCTCAGTGTGAGGCACCTCTAATGTCTACCAGAGAGTTGCTAGTACATCTTCCGGTATATTTTGCATCTTCCAATCTTGGATGGTCTGGGATGCAGTTTAGATATTTGTCGAGCTTATTCTTAAACACATCTACGCTCACTCCTGATATATTCCTCAGATGAGCTGGCAACGCATTGAATAGACGCTGCATTATCGATGCTGGTGCGTAGTGGATTAATGTCCTGTGTGCTTTCCTTATTTTTCCTGGTATAGTTTTGGGCACTATTTAATCTACCTTCTGCTTGCTCTTTCCTGATATTTTTAGTTCCATGATATTTTTTTTTCTGCTATTCCTTCTATCTGTTTCCATGCCTGAATTATCATGTAGCGTTCTCTTCTCCTTTCTAGACTATATAATTTTAAGAATTGTAGTCTTTCCCAGTAGTCTAGGTCCTTAACTTCTTCTATTCTAGCTGTAAAGGACCTTTGTACACTCTCTATTTGTGCAATATCCTTTTGATAGTGTGTACCATATCATATTGCAATATTCAAGTGGACTACGAAACATATGTTTTATAAAGCATAATCATGTGTTCAGCTTTTCTTGTTTGAAGTGCCCGTAACAACAACATTCCCATTTTTGCTTTACATTTTGCCAACAGAGTTGCTATTTGATCATTGCATAACATGTTCCTATTCATCATCACACCAAGGTCTTTAACTGCTTCCTTATTTGTGATGGTCTCATTATTAGGTCCCTTATATGCATATAGCTTTCTTTCTCTGTCTCCATAATTTATTGATTCAAATTTATCAGAGTTAAATACCATCCTATTTACCTCTGCCCAATCATATACTTTGTTAAGGTCTCTTTGTAGAGCGTTCCTATCTTCATCACAAGTAAGTTTTCTCTTACTTATTCTTGTGTCATCTGCGAAACTACTCACTATACCGAATCCTTCACAATTATTGTCTATGTCTTCAAATCATAATAACAAACAGTATTGCAGCTAACACCGTACCTTGCGGCACACCGGATTTACCTTTACTTGACTTCATCCGATTTCTCGTCGTTTTGCAATAACTATCTGTTTTTCTGTTGTGTAAAAAATAAATCTTTTACCAATCTTCCTACTTTATCCACCACGATATTGTGTTTTTCTAATTTTCTTCGCTAATATATATGGTCTACTTTATCAAAAGCTTTTGCAAAGTCTAAATAAACCACATCTGTTTCATTTCCGCTTTTCATATTTTTGAATATGTTCTCACGGTGGACTAACAATTGGGTTGTGTGTACTTTTTCCGGGTACGAAACCATGTTGTCCTTTATTAAACAAATTATTTTTTATTAAATGTTTCATAATATTTTTCTTCATTACCCTTCATACACTTTCATAATATGTGATGTTAGACTCACAGGCCTATAATTACTTGCCTCTAGTCTTGATCCACTTTTGAAAGTAGGGGTAATATATGCTAATTTGTGCTCATCATAAATCTTGCCTGTATCTACACTTTTGTCTTAATAATATTGCAAGTGGCTTTGCGATAGAATGAACTACTTTCTTTAACAAAATAGCAGGAATTCCCATCAGGCCCTGCAGCAGCTCCATTTTTAATTTCATTAATAGACCCTGCACAATATCAGCTTCATTAATATCTATGTCAGCTAAATATTCCACTATTTTCATCCCAACTTCCTTCTAATATCATTGATCCTTCATTTTATCTAATTCTAGGGGGTGAAGGGGTTCTCTCTTATATTCGTTCTGCCCAGTATTGTTGCAAAGCAATTTCCTTTTTTTCATTCGTTAATCTCCCTTCAATTCTCAGAGGGGGGGGGGGAGGGCCTATTTTTTCTATTCTTCTTTATTCCTATATTCTTCGCATATGAGTATAATAGTTTGGGGGTTTTGCTTGATTATTTAATAGGGTTTTTTTTTTCTTCCAAGTCCCGTTTTTCATTTTCTTTTGATTGTAATAATCTTTGTTCTGCATTTTCTATCTTACTTTTTAGTTCTATAACTTTCCTGCATTTTTTTGTTTATTTTTTTTTTGCAAGACCTTTTTTCCACTTTCTGATTTTCTGGAACAAGATCCTTCTGTCTCTTGGTATGCATGAATGATGTTTACTTTTCTTCTTCGGTATATATTTTTCCACTATTTTCTCCAATATTTTATATAATATCTCCGTATTTACCCTTATGTCATCACTTTACGAAAATGTTATCCCAATCTTTGTTTAATTCTTCATTAATTTCTGACCATTTATATTTTTACTGTAGAAGTTGTATTTTCCATATCCTTCCCACTTTTTCATGTTCTTGCTTATCTCTATTTTCACTTGCTTTGGAATGAACTGTTATTCTATGACATTATGGTCTGAAAATATTCGCATTATAAAACTATTATTTCTTTAAACATAATTCATCTCGTTCACAAATACTAGGTCTAAAGTATTTTCCTTTCTTGTTGGCAGGTGATTTATTTGTTGAATGTTGTATTCTAGTAGCATATCTAATAGCTTTTCAAATTGCCTCTTATCTTCTGCACTACTATTACTCTCTTTTTTTATATGTATAAGTACAACCACAAATCTCCTATTGTTCGTTCTTTCCATTCTACGAAAGGAAAGTTGAAGTCCACCAGATAGGTAGAATAGTCCAGTCCTTGTGATTTCTACATATATCAATCCAATTTTTCAAATTAAGTCAAACTCTTTAGTATTAGGATGGGTCTATATATTTACTATGTCATCAATTTTTCAGATTCAAATTCTACCCGCTATTAGTTCACATTCTGAGTTACTATATTCTCATATATTTTTCCTTGTTTTTTGTCTTTCCCATATATTGCGGTTCCCCCTTGATTCCTATTTTTTCTATCTGATCTATAAGTTTGGAACCCTTTTATTGATCAGAGAGAGAGAGAGAGAGAGAGAGAGAGAGAGAGAGAGAGAGAGAGAGAGAGAGAGAGAGAGAGAGAGGGGAAAGCAATTTACTGCTAACATGGTAGGAGGGTATTTTTTCCCCTCTTAACGTCAAAAAAAAATACGACGTAATATAGCCTTACCGATGAGGTGAACATGTGATAGCTATAAAGAATAAGGACAGAGCCTTGTAACAGAGGTATAAATATCAGTTGATATTTTTTACTCTTGCGTAATTAAGGAATATGCAAGTGTGTATTTGAGAGAGAGAGAGAGGGAGAGAGAGAGAGAGAGAGAGAGAGAGAGAGAGAGAGAGAGAGAGAGAGAGAGTCATATTGTGACCATACTATTTCACCTTTCCGTAAATAACACTTGATAATTTTCAACTGTGAGAGAGAGAGAGAGAGAGAGAGAGAGAGACTTCAATACGTTCTGATTTGGTCGCCCTGAAAGTTGCCTCTGAGACAAACCTCCCGTAGTTCCTTACTTCTTCAAAGTTTGGGCAGTTTGCCCTAGGGTGGACGGGGTGGTGGGGGGGGGGGGGGTGGTGGTGGGGGGGGGGGGGGGGGGGGGGGGGGGGTGAAAGGTGTCGTCTTGTCCCTTTGAAGACAAGCTGACATTGACACCCACCTCCTGCGGCGGGTGTTGGTATACAGACCAAAGGAACTGGGTGACACGAGCGGGTGGTTGGGTGATTTTTAATCACACATTCCAATTAGTGCGAAGGTTTGCTAAGTTTACCCCCCCCCTCTCTCTCTCTCTCCTCTCTCTCTCTCTCTCTCTCTCTCTCTCTCTCAACTATCCAGAAACATATTCCTCAATTTGTTAAAAGTAAAAAATATGAACTTATTTCTATGTCCGTGAAAAGGTATAAAAACTGTAGGCAACAGCATAACTCTCTCTCTCTCTCTCTCTCTCTCTCTCTCTCTCTCTCTCTCCTCTCTCTCTCTCTCTCTCTCTCTCTCTCTCTCTTATCACCGGCATAAATAAAAAGCATGACCAAGAATAAAATCTTTGATACGCCTGTCAATATGTTACTGATGATAGCTAAACTCAAAAATGTTATAATTTCTAAGAATGTTAATATCTAAAAATGTTAATTACCAGAACTTCCTCATTCACGTCTTCAAATCTGAGGCTACAATTCATTCTTCATGCACACCTATACTATAAAAAAATTATTTCACTTATTTATTTTCTACAATCAGAGAAAACTACGTATTTTGATAACATAAATTGCAAACGTACAAAAATGTTGGGGAAGAACATTTTTTACCATATATATTACTATTTAGGATAAGACAAAATATCTGCAGCAAGCCTAAATGTTTAACCTTGTTGTCTTTTCCATTAGACAAAAAACTAATTATATCACTGACTACTCATATTAAAACATTTTGGTGGAGAAACAAAGTTTAACCTACTGACAAAAAACGGTAATAACATCGATCTCAAACATTCAAACATTTTGGGAGGAGACAAGTCAAGTTTATCATATAAAGACTTTAGGCTTAAACAAACTATACCTGAACTAGACATTTAACCTACACCTACATCTACCTTTATTATCTCTACCACAAAAGAAAACATCAACGTTAACACTGACCTGAGAAATTCAAACATTTTGGGGGGACACAAGTCAGGTTAATCAGATACCTATATATCTTACATATATATCTTACCTATACATTTAACCTTGCTGTCTATAACACGAGCTTAAGAAAACATTGATAACATTGACTGAAAACATTCAAACATTTCCTTATTTTTCCATGTTTCTTGGGTCGTGAATAAACAAACTATATATAACCATACACTGAACTTCGCTGCCTTCTCCATGACCTTAAAACACAACGATAACATAGACCGCAAACATTCAAACATGCTAACATTTCTTTTTTTGGGGAGGGGGGTCGTGAATAAATATACTATGGTAAACTATACAGCTATCTTTGTTGGCTATACCATGAGAAAAAAACAATAACAACATCGACTGCAAACATTCGAACATGCAAAAATGTCCTCCTTTTTCTCGTACTATTTGGGTCGTGAATAAACAAAGAAGCCATGGCTAACTATACATCTACATAGTCTTGTTGTTTATACCGAAGAGAGAGAAAACACTAATAACATCGACCGCAAACATTCAAACATTTCCTCCTTTTTTTCGGGTAGAGCACAAATAAAACTATGGCTACCTATACATCTGCCCTCGTTGTCTATACCATGAGGATAAAAACACCGACAAAATCGACCGCAAACATTCAAACATTTCCCTATTTTTCGCGCCGTGCATAAAAGCTATGGCTAACTATACATCTACCCTCGTTGTGTACACCATGATAGAGAAAAACGACAACATTGACCGCAAACATTCAAACATGCAAACATTTCTCATTTTTCGGGTCGTGAATAAACAAAATATGGCTATCTATACATTTATCCTCGTTGTCTATACCACGAGAGGGAAAAAAACACCGATAACAGTGACTGCAAACATTCAAACATGCAAACATTTCCTCCTTTTTTTCCCTTACTTTTGGGGTCGTGAATAAATGAAATTATAGCTACCTATACATCCACACATTTTTGTCTATACCACGAGAGGAAAAAAAACACCGATACGATAACAGTGACCGCAAACATTCAAACATGCAAACATTTCTTCTTCTTTTTGGTGGGTGAGGGGGAGTTCGTGAATAAAGGCGAGAGAGAGCAAAGTGCGAACAAATAATGCTGCATATTTTTCCCGCTCGCTTGAGTGAACACCAAGAGGTTTGAAAATGGGCCCAGAGGTAAGTTAGTCTGTCATAATAACACTGCATTGCAGCCTACATATCCGCAAGTGTCGCTGCTCTCTCTCTCTCTCTCTCTCTCTCTCTCTCTCTCTCTCTCTCTCTCTCTCTCTCTCCTGAAAGCTTCCTACCAAAGAAAGCCACAAGGAAAAGGAAGGAAATTCGCTCTCTCTCCTTTTTTTGCGAAAGTCGCCGAGAAGGTCTCCAGACTAGATTCGGATTGAGCAACGAGGAAGGCAAGGTTTTGGAGAGAGAGAGAGAGAGAGAGAGAGAGAGGAGAGAGAGAGAGGGTGGAAGACAAAAAGAGAGAGAGAGAGAGAGAGAGAGAGAGAGAGAGAGAGAGAGAGAGAGAGAGAGAGAGAAATATGCTGGTTCTCGTAACAAATATTCATTCATTTGAAATTGTTTTAAACGACACATGAATTCTTTCCCTGTCTCTTAATAAGACAATTAAGTCTTTCAATGCACCCACCCACCAAAAAACGCAAAGTATAATCCTATTAAACGCATAATCACAAACGGCTCAATATATCACCAGAACAATGCAGATTGACAACCGAAAATACAGTAAACTAAGAGTAATATTCCATATAGCAAAACAAGTTTCTTTTAATAAATATTTGTCCCCTAAAAAAATATTAATTTCGAACACCGTCAATGAAAAATATGAGTGAAATATTAATTAATCATTAGGCTGCACACAGGATTTTAACGGCGGTGCAATTTAATTGACACGAACGTTCGATAATTACGCTTCCCAGATATTTTGGACTGTTCCACTATAATGCGGTATAATCATTTTCTAAAATAGAGTATATATGATTTAGGACACAGGCCAATCGCTGGGAGCTATGGGGCTAGTCAGTGCTGAAACTGAATTTGACAGTGAAAAGGTTTGAAAAGTGTAACAGGAGGAAAACCTCAAAGCAGTTGCACCTTGAATCAAATGTTAACAGAGGTTGGTCAAGAAGATGGACGAAAAACATTAAGAACGGAGGTAGAGTAAAAGAACGAAAGGGGTTGGAGCTAGAGGCCGAAGGGACGCTGTAAAGAACCTCTAGTAATGCCTACAGTGCATCGCATAAAGTGCACTAACGGCATTAACCCCCTACGGGCATCATTATCTAAATGACAAAATTTCTGACTGAATTAAAATATCTTAGAAGTATCATTAATTCCCAACAAGCGAAATAAATAATTAATCGTCCCTAACACGATCTGCAAGGCCTTTCGACTTCTTGTCCTGTAGTAGCGGACAAGATCTCGAAAGGCCTTGCAGACTCCGCAGTTTCTCTTTCCTTGGTGGATTTTGTCTATCTATATATTCGTGATACAGTTATATAGCTATATATATATATATATATATATATAATATATATATATATATATTATATAATAGGATATATATATATGAATAACTTGATCACGAAGTATATAAAACGTGATGCTATGTATAAATAAAGGTTTTTTTTTTTTTTGCCACGAAGGAAAAAATGAAAAAGCGAGATAGCCAAGTACTTTCGGTCCTGTTCGGACCCTTTACTGAGGCAAACTGATTTTACAGAGGAAAACATAGTCAAATGAAGGCTTAATATCCAAACTGATACCTCGGTAATTGCTAGATCTAATGATTATGTTTCAAGAAATTTACTGGAATCGGCAATTATACAAATCACTAATAAAAACAACATAAATCTTAGTCTGGGAATGTACCATTTGGACCCATATATTTGTAAGATGTTTATGAAGGACCTTAAAATAAATGAACTACTAATAAATTAGTCCCACATGTATATAGTTATTATTTCTCTC
>NC_087219.1:31992632-31997632 GCF_015104395.2 Macrobrachium nipponense
GGCGATAGACATCTGTTCCACGCAGTTTCTTACCAACAATAGCTTTCGCTGGGCTATAACAATGTAGGCCTACAGGCTACCGAGCATCCTTTTTTTAAAAGGCGAAAACATATATTGGCGAATGAAAATCTTGTTGTCATGTCCTAACTTCACCACGGCAACATTATGTAGATCTAACAGTTGTTTTTGGCACCACTTTTCTTCGTTTTTTATCACTTTCTAAGTTTTTTTTTTTACTACGCTTTCTAGGTTTTTTATTTATTTTTTTTTTTGTACCACCCTTTTAAACACAGCTTTGGCAGAATAGGTAAATCAATGATTTTTTTTTTTTTTTTTTTTTTTGTTTTTTTTTTTTTTTTTTTTTGCAAACATTAGCGGCCATGTTTCTGATATACTACTAACCTTTCTTCTTCCATTTTCTTATTGTAACGGCTGTTCAGCCTAATCAATAGAAGGTTCCACAGGTTGGGAACCGTTTTTGGTGGTGTCTAAGGCACTAGCTTCAAAACCGATGAGGGAGAAACACCCACGCATAGGCCTATGGGGCTATTAGTGACACACTGGGAGGGAAGACCACATTCTATGTCACTGTAACTCTTATAGTAATGCATATCAATAGTCTTCTGTTGTTTCTCTGTCCCTAGGCCATAACAAAATGATAATGAGATGTTTTTCTTTTTCTAGGCTAGCCTATTCAGTCTAGGCCTAGGTACCTACTAGCCTTCCCATTACATTTTCCCTTCCCCATCTTTTTGGAATGACTGCTTTCTTCTTTACCATCGTCTGCTATGAAATCGCCTTTCTCAGTAACGAGATCTATCGCCAGAATAGGATTATAATCATCACTCCCACTATCATCTGAATACGAAACATCGTCTATGGTTATTTGCACTGTCACCACAGAAGCCACCAACACCCGCAAAGATGTCTCCACTTCTTGCTCTTTTTCACATTACCCGGAGGCGCCCAGACCACAACGCACACTTCCACGTAATCTACACAGTATAAACTCATTATAGCGGTACTATCATCGCTGACTGATTAATAAAAACCGTCGAAAATTGCGATAATCGTTATTCGTATTAGGGACAACACGCGTGTTCAAAGACCACTGAACATCCCGAGCGCTGATTGGGTCTCGCGGGACAATAACAAAAGAGCTGATTGGCTGTCCGGCCGCTTGGCGTTAGAAAGTAGTGGTTTGAGACGATCCCGTTACAACGGTACTCCTTGAACATAGTAGATGGAATATTATGGCCTGTACGGCTTATAACATTTTTCTGGGTGACAGAACTTTGTCGTCGCGCGTCTTCATAAGCATAGTACACTGTCGTTTGTGTTAGACGAAAAATACTTTACATTCAAAGAGATTTAAGACCATAATGAAGGCGGCGTACATCATCATTCTTAAGCCACATTTTTCTCGAACGTCAGACGAAAGGCTTCATGTTCTAACACGAAATATATTAGATAGAAAGTCCCACATAAAATGTTTCTCGAGTAATAGACTCATATGTACTCAAACTTAACTAATTTGGAACTCATTAAAACTTTAATGTAAGGTTTTAATGATCGTTAATACTGGCTCTTCAACAGTTTCCTGTTATCGAACTTGCTAGAGTAATGTATAATAGTTTTCCTGTTACATTTAATATCACATACTGGGATTTCTGTAGACACTTGAGAATTTTTTCATTGAGAACTTCAGGTATTTATGAAATTTAACAACTTAACTGTTGCCAGAAAGGCATTTGATCTAGTGAAGCTTATTCCAATATATCATTTTTACAGCTACATGTTTAAGCTGTAAATGTATGTCTAATTCGACCAGGTGTACATATTCTGAAAGTGTAACGCTCAGCGTACGTTAAAACAGTGACTATGTTATCTACATTCTCATCCATGTTTTGTTTTCAACACGTTTTTACAGCTAAATGTTTAAGCTGTAAAAGTATATACTATATCTATCCGAACAGGTGTCCATATCCTGAAAGTGTAACTTCCTGAGTTAATATACAATCCATATCCCCCCTCCCCCACAATGGGTCTAAGTTAAATATAAAACCCGGCCGTACCTGGCATTCATAACGATTAATTTTCCCAGATGGCTCGTCAAGTGTCACTCCTCAGTGTCAATAAAGACATTGAACTTGAACGGAGTAGTAGGAGGAGCAGTGGGTGGAGTGTGGCACTTAGTGCCAGTGAGAGTAAGACACTCATGGTAAGTAGTAAGTCATCATAAGCAGTGCACCAAGGTCCACACCATCCCCATCCCGCAAAAACGCCCCCCCCCCCCCCACCACCCCAAACCCCCACCATCCCCTGCCCTAAATTCTCGTTTGAATAGCGAAGTTCACTAAGAGACGGTGATCACTGTACTTTACGACATGCGATGCTATGCCTGCAACTGCCAAAATTACCATTTGAGGGGCACCTTCTATTCGATGTTTCTTCCACTGACCAGTAGGTTGAGATGTTTACAGAAAATAAGTAAGAACATCAGTGATAGCTATGTCCCTTGATTTTAGGTCATTTGTTATCCCCCAACATTGGTTGTCAACCACTGAGAGAATGGACCTCCCCACTACCCAGCATCCTGAATAACCAACGAGATAGATTCCCTTGATTTCAGGCATTTGTCAGCCTCCTTTCTGAATATTCTTGCTCAAAATGGCCACTAACCACAGAGTAGAGACATATTTAGCATTCTCAACACGCACGAGGTAAATGTATACCTTTATCTATACGATCTTTTAGTCCCTATACCTAAGTATACAATCCTGAACTGACTGTCAGTCAAAAAGCAAAGAAATCTCTACCTTGAGGAAAATGTTACCTCAAGTAATGGTCTGTCATCTTTACCAACAAGGAGATGTTTACCAGTAATGTACGTCCTTTTAGAAGATGAATGAGACAATTCCAGTTACAATCAGACATCTTCCTGAAATGTTATGTTACACAGAGCTGGTTCATGAAAAATTAACTTGACTTGAGCCGAGTACCAACTAGATTTTTATCCACCAGAGGAGAGACAACCTGAGTACTAATTCCTTAATGTGACATACCACTACCATAATCCCCTAATCCCTTAATCCTCCATAGAGGTAATATGTGTGATGTTGATGGTTATTATATTTAAAGTTAAAGTTTAAGGGTTATTTAGAAAGAGTAAGCGACCGACTTTTAAAGAAACACATTATCCCAGTTCATCTTTGTCTTATACTGAATTTTCTTTGCTTTTCAAATGCGTAGGACGCTTTAACTGGTAATCGAGACCTAATCTTATGATGACAAAAAAAATAAATGCATTATTATTATTCTCATCATCATTCTCAACATTGTCATTATCATTATCAGTGCTCTCAATATAATCATTATAATTAACCTTTCACACGGGATTGTCATAATTATTGTTGTTGTCATGTTTATTTTACTTTAGAACCGACTTAGTTTTCAAAATGACATAATGCTGTACACCCATTTTTCTGCTAGAATAAAAATGAATCAGTGTGAATTAAAATATCTTACAGTATAGTGTTGGGGGAGATACATTATAGAAGAGGGCCACATGTTTGTATTATGGAGCATTTGTGTATATCTATAAAGTATCTCTAAGTTATAAGAGGATTTATAAAGATGATTTCGTTCTACATTGAATCATCAGTCTGTAGTTTAGGCATAACTTCCCAATTGTTCAACTCTGTGGATTCTCGAACTTTTGGAGAGAAAGGGAAGACAAATCTGAAAGGTTAATTCATCATTAATGACAAATTTGTTCGCAGATATTGAGGGTCAACATCAGAAGCAGCAGCTGGTAACTGTAGTAAGTGTCAAGGTTAATATGAGATGAGTAAGAAGATGTAAGTTTAGGAACCAATCAAGGTCATGCCCTCTTTTTTTTTTCTAAAGTCAGTTTTACAAATCTAATCTTGCTGTCTCTCCCTCGCCTTGCAGCACACTCTACCCTTACCCAACGGCCCAGCAAACCGACGAAACACCGACGGGGTAGTCTTCGCCGGCGCCCCGAGAATCTCTACCGAATCCTCCCGAGGGTCGCGAAGCCTCGGAGGGAGCCTCAAGAGAGTCTGCAGCCGAGCGGGCAGTGCCTCGGGCTCGGCGACCATCATCGCAGCCGCCGGGGGAGGCAGCAGCGGTGACATCCCCTGCAGGAGGAGCGGCGAAGGGAGCCTAGGGAGCGGAGGATCCCTCACCAGGGACCGAGACGGGAGAGGCATCAGCAGCAGCAGCTTCCGGGAAACGGCCGTCTCGACGCCCGCGACTCCTGCCAGCTACCGGCGGGCCACTGCCAACCACAGGGCGGCTTCCGTGGCCACTGGATCCGGGCCTCCGCCGCGGTACCAGATCTCCGAATACACATTCGAGCGGGACCAACCAGACTCTCCTTTCTCGGACGAGAAGGACAGCAGCGAAGAGAAGAAGAAAGGTGAGGGACAGAAAGGGAAAGGTCAGGGGGAGAAGGAGAAAGGTCAAAGGAAGAAGAAAGGTGATGGGGAGAAGGAGAAACGGGAGGGGGAGTGGGGGATGACCAAGGGGAGAAGAAAGGTGAGGGAGAGAAAGGGAAAGGTCAAGGGGAAAAGAAAGGTGGGTGGGGGAGGGGAAGAAAGGGAAAAGGTGAAGGGGAGAAGAAAGGGAAAGGTGGGGGAAGGGGAAGAAGAAAGGTGAGGGAGAGAAAGGGAAAGGTCAAGGGGAGAAGAAAGGTGAGGGGGAGAAGAAGAAAGGTGAGGGAGAGAAAGGGAAAGGTCAAGGGGAGAAGAAAGGTGAGGGAGAGAAGGAGAGAGCGAGGGAGAGAAAGGAAAAGGTCAAGGGAAGAAGAAAGGTGAGGGGGAGGGAAGAAGAAAGGTGAGGGAGAGAAAGGGAAAGGGTCAAGGGGAGAAGAAAGGTGAAGGGGAGAAGGAGAAACGGGAGGGGGCGAGGGAGAAAGGTTGGGGGAGAAGAAGAAAGGTGAGGAGGAGAAGGTGAATCGGGAGGGGGAGAAGAAA
>NC_087219.1:32007632-32027632 GCF_015104395.2 Macrobrachium nipponense
TGCGAAATCTGAAAAAGGTTGCAAAACTCTATATATAACATTTTATACAGTCAAAGAGGGGATATATGCGTTTTTAAAAGTAGTAACATACAATAATATATATATATATATATATATATATATATATATATATATATATATATATATATATTATGCAACAGATATCTCTTCAAAAAAGAAACAATGATTCCTTTTACAACAAAAGGAGGAAACTGCATCTCCAAAAAAATATCTGGTGCTTAAAAAAAAATTAAATAATGATAAAAAAATTATAAAAGTCATCTAATAAAAACTGCAATAAAAAAAGAGGACACATAAAATCTCTCCCCTGCTGGTGGGGGGTGACGGGTATCTCCATTTGAAATCCATTCCTCGCAGTTATTTTCCACATGAACAGATCATGCGAATTGTAATCCCCACCCTTGCTGAACGAGGCCGGCGGTGTCGAGGATGCCAGTGAATGCCAAGGGAGCATAGAGGAGAAATTGCTCCGTATTTCAGTTACATTTGCAACCTTTAGATCCGATGCCGTGTTGTGGATCGGGGGCGTTCAGGCAGGCTACGGGGTGGATGCAGAAAACTGCTCGGTTATCGTTTCTGTGTTCATTTATTTTTTTTATTTTATGTTTATTGATTCATTTATTTCGTTTTCGAAATAATAATAATAATAATAATAATAATAATAATAATAATAATAATAATAATAATAATATTGTTAAAAATAATGACAGAATTAAGCGACAAATAATAATAATAATAATAATAATAATAATAATAATAATAATAATAATAATAATAATAATAATAACGAAGCTTTTTTTCAGAAAAAGTTCTTTTTTTTATCATGCAAATAATCATGCCAACTTTTTCATGAATTACCTTATTTCCTTCCCACATAATTCTCTAATATTTTCTCCTTTGTGTTTCCCCAGGCATAATGACTTGGCGTGGAACATACGGAACTTCGTCCACAACAAGCTGGAAAAAGTGGACATGTCTCAGAACCTCTCCAACGTGGAGCCCTGGGGGAGCTCTCAGTGGTCCCACACGGACCTGGCTAGGCTGAGACATGGCAGGGTTGGAGCCCAGGTAGGGAGCTGACATGGATTAATTGATAGTTGCTATAAAATGGCGTCGCAACGTCTTTTAGGTTATTGATGCTGAGACAGAGATGTATACGGGTTATGTAAATTGCAGTTCTTAGATGTTACTATAGTCCATTCACTTAAGGTAGATTCTTGTGCCTACGAGACATTTGTTTGGCGGCCTCTGATTGGCTGGTACTGGGAGGTAGGCCGCTCGCGCAGCAGTCTCATTATTTTCGTCTGCGGCTTAGAAAACTAGCAATATGTTTATGTTTCTTCAATAATATCACTCTTTGCGCAAGCTAGGAAAGTTTTGGTCATGCCAAAGGATTCGGTATTAATTGTACCTACAACTAAGTCATATTTTTCTGATATCAATAAGATAAAACACGAAGGAATTACAACGAGTAAAAGTGGAGAGAGAAGTATTTGATTCTGTATACCTGTCTTTACTTATCATCGGATTTTCCATCATTAATACGATCAGGATGAAATAAAACTTGCATTTTCATACAATAAAATCACCCTG
This sequence comes from Macrobrachium nipponense, assembly GCF_015104395.2. Classification (NCBI taxonomy): domain Eukaryota; kingdom Metazoa; phylum Arthropoda; class Malacostraca; order Decapoda; family Palaemonidae; genus Macrobrachium; species Macrobrachium nipponense. The sequence continues at coordinate 32,009,247 of NC_087219.1, forward strand.
AATACGCTGGTGCTTTTAGATTTTGGATGCGTGAGGTATGTGAAGAGAAAATGAAGAATATGTCTTATTATGTTGCATCGGTAAATGATTCAAGTTGACGGTATTGCCGAGAGAATATGATCTGCAAGGCGTCGTTGTGTTGGTCGTCTCAGCGAGAGATTTGAATTGCCAATTAGCGATATAAGAGGTTGCAGTTTCAACAAAATTTACCATGTTACATCATTACATTTTCTTTAATTAAATACACAGAATTCCCATTATGACTGCCGAACATTTTCAATCCAATATCATACAGTATGTCTGGACATATCTGATAGGAAAAATGATAATAATCAGATGGATGCATCTGGTAACGTTAGCCGAGATCTAGGCGGGAAGCGGGAAATTCATTCCAGCAAAGAAGTTGAACTCTGTGAACAGACTTTGCACTCTTCAACTCAGCCTAAGCTTTCATCAGGTTGTTTCAGAATATTGTTTTTAATTTTATTATATGAATATATTTTCAAGTGAAAGAGATACCAGAGACTTTTGCGTGATATGAAATAATAATCTCAGTGAAGTAATAAACAACAAAGAATTAAGGAAGATTGACTTCCTTTCAGGCTGAGTCAAGTACGGATGCAACATAAGACATATTCTTAATTTTCTCTTCACATATTACACGCATCTAAAATCTGAAGCCACCAGCGTATTCAGGGTGATTGTATTGTATGAAACCACAAGTTTTATTTTATCTTGATGACATGAATTATTAAAAATCCAATGATAAATAAAAACAGGTATAAAGAATGAAATGTTTCCTCTTCAATTTTACTCGTTGTAATTCCTTTGTGTTTTATCATATTGGTTTCAAGAAAAGATGACATAGTTGTACAATTAATACCGAATCCTTTGATATGACCAAAACTTACGTATCTTCAGCAAAGCGTGAGATTATTGAAGAAATATAAACATATTGCTATTTTTCTAAGCCACAGACAAAAATAATGAGATTGAGCGAGTGGCCTACCTCCCAGTACCAGCCAATCAGAGGCCGCCAAGCAAACGTCTCGTAGGCACAAGAATCTACCTTAAGTGAATGAACTATAGTAAGATTGGTGCACGTGTTTGTGTGTGTGCGTCAATGTGTATGTATATATATGTATATATATATATATATTTGTATATGTATAAGCATATATATATATATATATATATATATATATATATATATATATATATATGAAGAATTATTACATCACCATGATTCATATAAATTATTCGAGTTATAAATGTCCTTTAATATCTAATTCGCTCTACCTCAGAATTGATATATTTTCATATATGTAAACCGAAGGGGAATTTTTTAGTTGATAATAATTTCGTCCCCTCATGGGATTGAACCACCGTCTAGCGGACAGGAACGAAATCAGGACGACATTGACGTTAACGATTCGGCTAACAAGTGAGGCTATAAGTTTATACCGATTCTGATCTTACAAATATATAAATATATATAATATATATATCAGTTCTGAGGTAGAGCAAATTCGATATTAAAGGACATTTGTAGCTCGAATATATAATATATATATATATATATATATATATATATATATAGAAATATAAAAATATATATATATGTTATATATATGTAAATATATAACTTATATAAATATGTGGTATATACAAAAATATATATATATATAGATATATATATATATATATATATATATATATATTTTTGTATATACCACATATTTATATGTATATATTTGTATGTACATATCTATATAAGTATATATTTACATATATATATATATATATATATATATATATAATGAAGAGAGAGAGAGAGAGAGAGAGAGAGAGAGAGAGAGAGAGAGAGAGATATTTTCACATCACCGTCCGACGTCTCGTTTTCCGTGCCATAACATTATCATAGAACATCAAAACAAGTAATAATTATACCTGAGGTCTCCTCTCCTGAAATACGACCCCATCTACTTCGTGCAAGGAGAAACTAGCGGCCAGAAGATGCCTCAGGTTACATATTTAGGAGATATTAAGCAATAAGCTGTATTTGTAACATCATCTTATATGATCTCATTTGTACCCTGAGAAATATATATATATATATATATATATATATATATATATATATATATATATATATATATACATATATATATATATATATATATATATATATATATATACATACATATATATATATATATATATATATATATATATATATATTATATATAAAAGGAGCCCCTAAAAACGCCAAAATATAGAGAGAAAATACTATATTTCAGAGACTGCTGTCTCTCTCTTCATCTACCTGAAGAGAGAGACAGTAGTCTTGAAAAAATACAGTATTTTCTCTATATTTTGGCGTTTTTAGGCGCTCCTTTTATTATATATATATATATATATATATATATATATATATATATGTGTGTGTGTGTGTGTGTGTGTGTGTGTGTGTATCTATGTATATAATAAATATATATATATAATATATATATATATATATATATATATATATATATATATATCTATGTCATGTCTAAGTAAATGCTTTTGTTGGACATATTAGATTTCTAGGTGGCTGCTGTTCACTTACTTTCAAAATCCATTTCTGAATTTTGTTCACTTTTACTTTCACTTTTGTTCTTCTTTGTCTCTTTCCCTCGTTCGTAACTGTAACCTTTTGTATCCACCTCTGAATCTAATTTTTAAAAACTTTTTCTTTGTTTTCACTTTTCTCACTCGATATCATTCTCTTGTGTAAGTCTCTCATTCAATTATTTTATCTAATCATTCATCTGTTTGTTGATTTATTTTTTTTATTTTTCAATAACTGATTTCTTATTTCAGTATTACCCGTTTACTCCTTTCTTTGGAAGCTTAAATTTCAAGTCAGTGGCCCCTATATGAATAAGGTTCTGTCTTCTGAGTAATAATAATAATAATAATAATAATAATAATAATAATAATAATAAAATAATAATAATAATAATAATAATAATAATATAATAATAATAATGCAAGGAACTTTTTTTTCTCCTCTGTTTTCTAGTTCTTGCAGTCATCTTCATTTCATTATTCTACTCTTGTCTTTGTCCAAAGTGAATAGGGCTCTACCTTCTAAATAATAATAATAATAATAATAATAATAATAATAATAATAATAATAATAATAATAATAATGCAAGAATATATTTCTTCTTGCATCTTTTCTATTATTTTAGTTATCTTTATTCTTATTCTACCCGTGTCTTTGTGATTAATTCTTTTATTGTACTATTTCTTTTATTTGTACCTTCAGTTCTGGGCAGCATACGTACCTTGCGGAGCTCAATACCTCAACGCTGCGCATGTCACGTTGGAACAGATCGACGTCATCAAACGTATGATTGCCAGATACCCCAAGCATCTTGGTTATGCTCAATCACATGCAAGTAAGTCGGAGGCTTCTTCACCTTAAATACAATTTCATATGAAGATTACCAACAACCTTTAAACAGTAATAAACAGAAAAAATGCCTTTGGCCTCTATATCAAAAGACCGTGAGATTTGTAACGAGTGTAAATTCATATTCATGGCCAGATACAGGTATAGTAGATTCACATTAACCGTGCATTTGACGTCTAGGCCAGTCCCTTACGACGCTCCTGATTGGCTGTTGATAAGCCAATCACAGAGCTGGAAACTCTCAGTCTCTCTCTCTAGAGTTCACATAGGCAGGATGTACGTTCCAACTTTCCTAAGGGATACGGCTTTCAGGAGAGGTGGAACATGCATCCTGCCTCTGTGAACTCTCTCGAGAGAGACTGAGAGTTTCCAGCCCTGTGATTGGCTTATTAACAGCCAATCAGGAGCGTCGTAAGGGACTGGCCTAGACGTCAAATGCGCGGTTGATGTGAATCTATCATAGCTACCTTTAGGTCCATAATCATAGGTAACGCTTCAATTCCTTCACCTACTCGTCGTCAACTCCTTTGATTTAAATCAGAATGAATAAACAGTATTGATAAAATCTTATGATTAAAAAAAATATTCTTAGACGTGTGATCTCATCAGTAATTACATTTAAACTAATAAAATAACAGTCAAACAAGAGGTAGGGATTTACAATTTCTGCTAATCATAGTAATTTAAAAACGTTCAAATTACCTTTAAAGTTTTCCACATTAACAGTAAAATAGTGTCATAGATACATTTCGGAAACATTTCACATACATATCACAAATATGTTGGAAACAAGTAAACGACTGTAAGTGGAAGCTGTTGACTAACAATGCCTGATAATCGTAAGAAGCACTGCTTAGAACTATCACTAGGTCGTCAACATGTATTCACCATGTTTGAGATGTGTTTATGACAGGTTGCTGCCATGTGGATAATCACACGATGCACTGTTTGGGACTATCACCAAGTTGTCGACATGTATTCAACATGTCTGAGATGTGTTTATAAATTTTGTCGACATGAGGATAATCATGCAAAGCATTGTTAGAACTACCAACATGTTTGAGATGTGTTTATGACAACTTGTCGACATGTGGATATCACACAAAGCACTTTAAAACTACCACTAAGTTGTAGACATGTATTCAACATGCTTGACATGTGTTTATGAGAAGTCGGCATGTGGATCATAACAAAAAAACCTGTTTAGAACTACCACTAAGTCGTCAACATGTATTCAACCTGTTTGAGATGTGTATGCAACAAGCTGTCAACATGTTTCTGAGATGTTCCAGTGTAAACCCCCAAGACTTATTTTTTCTGACCTTTTCTTCCCTTTCAGGCTTGATGGAGGTGTTCAACTCCGGAAGGATAGCCAGCCTTTTGGGCGTGGAAGGTGGGCACCTGATGGGCGCCAGTCTGTCAGTTCTCAGGATGTACTATGACCTGGGCATCCGTTACCTCACCCTTACCCACACCTGCAACACACCCTGGTAACTATTCTCTGATTGTGCATGAATAACCTGAATGACCTAATAGCACAATAGGACCATGATGGGGGTATTAAGTTCAAATTGTCACTGCCCAACTCCCTGTTCATAACCAAAATAGTATAATAAATACATAAATTCCTGTCCTGACGAACAGAACCACTGAATAGAATATACATAACATATATATATATATATGATATATATATATATATATATATATATTATTATATAATATTCCTTTCGGTGTTTCTGCTCAATAAAAAACATGCAAATATGATATATATATATATATATATATATATATTATACTATTTTTGTATATATATAATATTTTTATATATGTATATATATATATATATATATCTATCATATATATATATATATATCTATATATATAGATATATATATATATATATATATATATATATATATATATATATATATATATCTATATAGATATATATATATATATATATATATATATATGATATATATATATATATATATATCTATATATATTTATATACTATATATATATATATATATATATATATATATATATATATATATATATATAGATATATATATATATATATATATATATCTATATATATATATATATACTATATATATATATATATATATATAATGTGTTTAGGTGTGTATAAGTGCTTAAGTGAAAATCTCCATACATTTATTTGTCGATCTCTTCGAAGCGTACAAATAAAATTTAGAATACAAACACACATTGCAATTTTTCTCTCTTATTTAATAACTGTAATTACTTTTCAAACTCCGTATTCCAGCGATTTCTTTCAAAATAACAGATCTAATTTGCATAGAGATTTACGTTTCCGTATTGCAATATATTTTTTAAAGTTTATATGCCACAAAATTTATTTGCTTTTCAAACACCCTAATCTAGCGATTTCATTGCAATGGAATATAAATTACATAGAGAATTAAATAGAGAATTACATTTCCGTATTGCATTAATTTTTTTTATAGTCAACATGCCACAATCATTTTTCTTTACTTTTCAAACTCCACAATCCAGCGATTTCTTTCAAAACGACGGAATCTAATTTGTATAGAGATTTATATATACATTTCCGTATTGCATTGACGTTTTTGGTGAATAAGACCCAGGTGGAGGAATGAATGCCTTGACTGATCGATTTCGGGTTGTTGGCAGGGCAGACTCCTCGCTGGCTGACTCGCCCGGCCATCAGGCGGAAAACTTCGGTCTCAATGACTTTGGTGCTGTGAGTATTTGTTTTCTTCTATTTTCTTCTTATTATTCTTTCTCTCTGCTTTCTCTTTTTTCATTTTTTTTTGCTTTTGTTTTCGTCCTTGCTTTGGGTGGAGTTTTTTTTTTTGCTTTTTCTTTTCCTTCTTGTTTTGAGTGAAAGTTTTTTTTCTTCTGGCTATGAGCGGAAGCATTTTTTTGCTTTCTCTTTTCCTTCTGGATTTGAGTGAAAGTTTTTTTCCTCCTTTCTTTGAACGGTTTTTTGTTTTGTTTTTATTTTCCTTCTTGCTGAGTGAAAGACTTTTTTTCCTTCTTGCTTTGACCGGAAGTGTTTTGTTTTTTGGTTTCTCTTTTCCTTCTTGCTTTGATTTAAAGTTTTTTTCCTTCTTGCTTTGAGCGTTTTTTTTTTATTTTCCTTCTTTCTGAGTGAAAGTTTTTTTCCTCCTTGCTTTGAGCGGAAGTTTTTTTTTGCTTTTTCATTTCCTTCTTGCTTACGGTGGAAGTTTATTTTGCTTTTCTTTTCCTTCTTGCTTTGAGCGGAAGTTTTTTTCTTTCTTTCTCTTTCCCTTCTTGCTTTGAATGGAAGTTTTTTCTGCTTTCTTTTTTCCTTCTTACTTTGAGCGGTTTTTTGTTTTGCTTTCTCTTTTCCTTCTTGCTTTGAGTGGAAGTTTTTTTCGTTTCTCATTCTCTTTTCCTTCTTGCATTAAGCGGAAGTTTTTTTTTTGCTTTCTCTTTTCCTTCTTGCTTTGAATGGTAGTTAGTCTTTTTCTATCCCGTTTCCATTCTGGATGTTCTTTTTTGGTTTGGTTTCCCTTTTTCTAAGAAAAAAATTCCTTTTTAATCATCTCCTTTATAAAACTTTTACTGTATATTTTGTATTGCATAAGTGCTTTCCCTCTTTCCTCGTTTTCAAGAATAATTACAGTTCACCACTTCCTCCTCCTCTACCCCCTCCTCCTCGTCCTCCTACTACCCCTCCTCCTCCTCCTTCCCCTTCTCCTCCGCCTACCCTCCTGCTCCTTCTCCTCCTCTTCCTCCTACCCTCCTCCTCCTCCGCTTACCCTCCTCCTCCTCCGCCTACCCTCCTGCTCCTTCTCCTCCTCTTCCTCCTACCCTCCTCCTCCTCCTAATCTTACCCTCCTGCTCCTTCTCCTCCTCTTCCTCCTACCCTCCTCCTCCTCCTAATCTTACCCTCCTCCTACCCTCCCCTCCTCCTCCTCCTCCTTCTCTTCATCCTACCCTCCTCCTTCTCCTCCTCCTCTTCTTCCCCTTTAATATATCTTCCTCAGCCTGACCGCACAGGAACTCTGCGCAAGTTCTTTGGAAGAGGAAAAAGTTCGTTTTTTTTCTTTTTTATTCCACATGACCTGCTTTCAGACCTGAATTATCTCGAGATAATAAACTTATTCCTCTTCAGCCAAATGCGAGTTTCTCTCACTTCAGACTTTGCTGAGAGAGAGAGAGAGAGAGAGAGAGAGAGAGAGAGAGAGAGAGAGAGAGAGTTTTGCAAACTTCAAAGATAAGCAGATACCTTCTTTTTCTCTTGTTTCTTATAGTTTTCTTTATTTAGATGATTTTACCAAACACCAATAAGCACACACACACACACACGTATATATCATATATATATATATATATATATATATATATATATATATATATATATATATATATATACATACATATATATCATATATATATATATATATATATATATATATATATATATATATATATACACACATATATATATGTTATATATATATATTATATATATATATACACATATATATATGCATATATATATATATATATATATATATATATATATATATTATACATACATATATACATATATATATATATATATATATATAGATATATATATATATATATACATATATATCATCATATATAATAATATATATATATATATATATATATATATATATATATATATATATATATATATATATATATATATATATATAATATGTTTATAATGTTGTGTACATGACATGTGTGTGAAAGAAGTGACTTGAACAAGTCATTTCATCTAATTAATCAAGACATTCAAAGTGACAGTAATGATAAATGCAAATACATAAGATATGCAGCTGAAACAAAAAACCGCTGAGCCAACTCCCCTTTACGCAAGTGAAGTGTTAATGTTGATATGTGAGAGTCAACGACATGAGCTGGGTGTGTAAAAAATTTTCAGTAAGAAATATATGAAAGAAGATCGATATTGAAATGCAACAAAAAACTTAACTACCCAAAAAGATGATTAAAGTAGGAAGGAGAAACAAACGTTTTTTTTTTTCCTGGCCAAACGAAGAAGAGGAAGAAGTTCATTTCATTAGGCCTATGATGGAAATGAATGGACCGAGACTCTTATCAATGAGGAAGGAATCCACCTGTCTTCATTAAACCAGACGTTATGGGAATTTTTCTTCCTTAAGAATATTGCAGGAGTAATGAAAGTCTGTTCGTTCGTATTCCCGAAGCTGTCGGGAGGAGAGTAATGAAGGGTATGTGTGTGTATGTATGTATGTATAAACATGTTATATGTATTATGTATGTATACTTGTACATACATATAAAAAAATATATATGAATTCTTATCACACCACCATTATATTTTATATACAAAATACATTAAGCTGCAAATGTCTTTTAATATTTAATATCCAATCCGTTTGGTATTATTTTCAAAGGATATTAAACGAAATTTGTAGATTATGGCGATTATGCTGTGAATATATACATATATATATATATATATATATATTATATATATATATGCATCTATATATAATATATATGCATATATATTACATACAATAAAACATATATATATATAGATATATAAATAATTATATTAATATATATGTAAATACATATACATATATATATATATGCATATTATATACATACTAAATAACTATTATATAGAATATTATATATTATATATTATATATTATTATTACAATCATCATATCATGGTATCATATAACATATATTAGATACATATATATATATATATATATATTATATTATTGCGTTATAGTATACATATATCCATCTATATATATATATATATAAATATATAATACATATAAATTATATATATATAATATATTATAATATATATTATATGCATATATATACATACATACATAATATTATATATATATATATATATATATATATTAGAATATATACATATATGTATACATATACATTATATATATATGCACATATTATATACATCATACATACAGATATATATATATATATATAGAGATATATATCATATATATACATACTATATGTATACTATGCATATATATGATATATACATATATATATATATCAGATATATAATATATGCGTTATATATATACATATATACATATATTATTATATTAAAATATATATACATATAATATATATATATATATATATATAGATATATATGATATATATATATATATTTTATACATATACATATATATACATATATATATGCGTTATATATATAATCATATACATATAATATATATATATATATATATATAATATATTTTATACATATACATATATATATTTTTTAATAATTAAAATTAATTGTATAAAAATTTTATATATATATTATTATATATATATATATCACCACCTTACTGAACAATGGAAACTGTTAAACTTGAACCTAACACATATAAGGTGACATCATTATAAAGTACCTATAGAAAACTAAAAAAAATTAAATTGTAAAAAAAGTTTTATAATATAATAGAAAATTCATCACCGTCAATGGATTGTCTTGTTGTAGTCTCTATAGATACCCCATTTCGTATGTTTTGTGTATGTGTGTGTGCGTGTACGAGAGAGAGAGAGAGAGAGAGAGGAGAGAGAGAGAGAGAGAGAATCCGTTCGTACTGCAAAAATATATATCGAAACAGACCTTTCAAAATCGGAGGACAGAGAGAGAGAGAGAGAGAGAGAGAGAGAGAGAGAGAGAGAGAGAATACGTTTCTATTGCAAAAAAAATCGGAACCGACCTTTCAAAATTGCAGGATACAAGACATAGAGAGAGAGAGAGAGAGAGAGAGAGAGAGAGAGAGAGAGAGAGAGAGAGACTCCTTTTTTCTTCGCGAAATAAACGTTTTATTTCACGTCAAAGAAATACGAGACGTTTCGTGCTTGCATTGCATTACGAGAAGGTAAAATAAAAAAAAAAATTGAGCAAAAACATCTGTAAACGTTATCTTAGCCTTCGTTAAAGCGCATTTTCTGAACGTTTTTTCCACAATGGCTCTTTCTTCACGGAGCTGGTTACCCCCACAGAAGTGAGCTAGGCAATGATCTGCTGAAATTTGAGTTTAAGGATGAAGTGTTTGGGGTAATGTATGTATGTTTGCATGTATGTAGCATGTATTTATATGGTATATACATATATATAAAAGTATATATAAATATATTTATATATATACTATATATATATACATATATATATATATATATATATATACAGAGAGAGCGAGAGAGAGAGAGGAGAGAGAGAGAGAGAGAGAGAGAGAGAGAGAGAGATCCTCTTAATGATTTCCTATATTTTCAAAAGTTTATCCTAAACATCAATGTTGTTGTTTTCAAATACAGGCTGTATGCATTAGAATTGGAAGCAGATACTTTGACTTATAAATTCAGATGAGGCTTTTTTATTTACTTACAAATCTCTCACTCTCTCTCTCTCTCTCTCATTTTTTAAACAACATAGTTATTATTATTAACAACAATAATAAAAAATAATATTAACAATATACGAAGATTCTTCTTCTTCTTCTTCTTATTATTATTATTGTTGTTGTTGTTGTTATTACTATCATTATTGCAAACCTATTATCACCAACAGCAACATAGAAATCACATTAAAAAAGAAAAAAAAAGACACCTATTTAACAACAATAAACAAAAATAACTCCTTCACAAAAAGCTATAAATAAATAAATAAGTAAATAAAAAATCCTTCACGTATCCTACAATAAATAAAAATGAATGAAAATATTATGTGTATCCTACAATAGATAAATAAATTTTAAAAATCCTTCGCGTATCCTATAATAGATAAAAATGAACTTAAAAATCCTTCGCATATCCTACAAGATAAAAATAAAAGAAAGAAATCCTTCGCGTATCCTACAGAAAGTTGTCCTGGAGATGAACCGCCTGGGGATGCTGGTGGACCTGTCCCACGTGTCCCAGCAGACGATGCGAGATGCCCTGGCTGTGTCGAGGGCGCCCGTCATCTTCTCACACTCTTCCGCCCACGCCCTCTGTCACCACTCGCGCAACGTGCCCGACGATGTCCTCAAACAAGTGGTAAGGCCGCCCACCCCCCACTCCAAAACTCCCTTAGGGAGGATATGTGTACTATGCGTGTATCTATCTATATACATATGTATATATATATATATATATATATATATTATATATATATATATATATATATATATATATATATATATATATATATATATGTATATATATATATATATATAAATGTAATATTTATCATTTCGTGTGCAAAATAAATCCGTATTTCTAATAGCAAGTTCTACGTTTATTTTTTGTATTTGCTTTGTTTCAGTACTTGCTAAAAATTGATAAAAATAAGTATAGTGTCTATTTCATTATTTTATTATCTTTAATCTGTCTTTTCCTTGACCTTCGTCTCATGTGTTTTTTTTACAGTTATATTAACAAACGTTCACCGTTTTTATTTATACTCGTGTTATGCCAATGCTGATGATTATGAATTTTCTTAAATGTAATATTTTAATCTATTTTCCAAATCTTTGTGTTTTATAGTTTTACAAATCTATTATCATATGTTTACCATTTTTATTCATAATCATGTTATGTCTGACGATATTAATTATTATAAGTCAATTCATCTTTTTTTACATTTTAATTAATATCTTATAATACATTGTCATTCATTTTCCTGTCATGTCCAGTAGTGGGGATTATAAATAAATTTTATGTATTATTTTAATATTCTATTTTTTTTTGTCTTCCGCAGCACTTAAATGGTGGGATAGTGATGGTCAGCTTCTATAACTACTTTCTAACTTGCAATGAATCCGCCACCGTCCACGATGTCGTTCGTAAGTAGCTGTTAAGTAGTTATTTATAAGTAATGACTGCCCCAAGTATCTGCATTTTTCACATTCATTTTTTTCCTTATTTTGTATATATATTTTTTTGTCTTCCTTTCTTATGGATTTATTCTATATTTTTTCTTTTATTTTTCAGTGAAAGTTTAGGCTGAATGTGAAGCTTCGAGAACTGGGCTTTATATAAATAAATAAATATATATATATATATATATATATATATATATATTATATATATATATACACACACACACACACACATATATATATATATATATATATATATATATATAATATATATATATATATATATATATATATGTATATATATATATATATATATATATATATATATAACCCAGTTCTCGTAGCGCCCCATTCAACCTAACCTTGCACTGATGAAAAAAAAATACAAGAAAGAGAGAAAGAAAAATAATTAATGATAAAATGACATAAGACATAATTATATATGTATATTATGTATGTAGTATATATATAATTTACCCATTAACAACAACTATTACTTATAACAATCATACCAAAAAACAATGCATCAGTCATTTGAAATGCCAATCAGACATCTCTATTATAACATAATTACGTCATATCAGACATTTCGTTTCTAAAAAAAATCCTTTTAATCTCCAATCAAATGGTGAAATCCTGATATACAATTTCTAATGATTTTGATATAAAGAATAATCAAGTTAATTATGGTCGAGCATCACTGCGGGTAATTATTCATAAACAATATTTATTTTCAATAGTGATAGGATATAATTATCAATTATTTTTAGTTTTATGAGGATTGCGTCACAAAAAGAAACTAATCGTGTCTTAATTTACGTATAGTGAATAATATTTCATCCTTTATTTGAGGCAGATTTATAGCTTTCTTCTTTGAGACAAGTTTACTTCTGAAAACATCCTTTGAATCATATCTTTGATTTGAAGATAGCCCTCTTAATCTTAGTCACTGATAAGAAGAAAATAATTGCTATTTTACTTCTGAAAACTTTATATCTTAATATCTTTTAAGATAGCTATCTTTATCTTTGTCACTGATAAGACAAAAATAATTTTAATTTGATTTTTGAAAGCTTTATTATCTTTGTCAATGATAATATCTTTTAAGATAGCTATCTTTATTTTTTTCACTGATAAGACAAAAATAATCTTAATTTGATCTTTGAAAGCTTTATTATCTTAATATCTTTTAAGAGAGCAATCTTTATCTTTGGCACTATGAAGACAAAAATGATTGTCATTGTATTTCTGAAAAATTTATTATCCTAATGTCTTTTTAAGATAGCTATCTTTATCTTTTTCACTTATAAGACCAAAATAATTATCATTGTATTTCTGAAAACTTTATCATCTTAGTATCTTTAAAGAAGGCTATCTTTATCTATGTCACTGATAAGAAAATAATTCGTCCGTCTCAATTCAAATTTCGATTATAAATGATTCTGTAGATTTATCTCTGTAAATATCCAAACAAATTCAGAAATGAATCCCATATTTATTTAATATACAAATCATAATTGTTTATTTTCTTCTTCTCGTTTCAGGTCATATCAACCATATCAGGGAGGTGGCGGGTCTTGATCACGTCGGGGTTGGGGCCGATTTCGACGGAATCAACAAGTAAGTTTTTATCTCTCTCTCTCTCTCTTTCTCTCTCTCTGGCAAGAGCCACTATACAGAATTACTTCTATTCATGGCTTCGTTTTCTGTTGCTGACGTTCACTTTGTCAACATTTCCTCTCTCTCTCTCTCTCACTGTGGTCTGAGCCAGTGTATTTAATTACTTTAATTTATTCTTGACTATGTTCACTGTTGCTGACGTTCTCTTGATCTACAGTCCCCCCTTTTCCCCCCACCCGCTCGTCTGAGTCACTATATACAACTGTTCTTAAGTATTCTTTGATATATATATCCATATATCCAGTGCTGCTGAGTTCTCTCTCTCTCTCTCTCTTTGAAATAGTTAAAGCGTCACTTGAAAACGCCTAGATTCCATTTCTATGAAAAGCAATTAAAACCAAACGTCCATTCAACCACAATAATATCACTGTCAATATTTATGAATATCTAATGTTATATTCAGTTTCACAAGTTTGCAAAACACGCTTCCCATGATTTTATTAATAAGAATTTTTTAATAAGAAGTCTACATTTCCATGCTCAACAAATATACATCTGCAACTGTAAACGACAAAATAAATCCTTGCTGAATGTCAGGATCCTATCGATAACATGTAACAGTCAACGTGATTTCACGATCAGTCACTAAAAGGAATATTCTCCTGTTCTCCATAGGACGCCGTAGGACTCGAGGACGTGAGCAAGTATCCTCAGCTTCTGGCGGAAGTACTGAAGGATCCCAGATGGAGTGAGGAGGATGTGGCTAAGCTGGCAGGAGGGAACTTCCTCAGAGTCCTACGAAGAGCTGAGCAGGTGAGGAGGAGGAGGAGGAGGAGGAGGAGAAACCGAGTATTTTTCTTTGTGGGAAATCTCACAGCTTTCCAGTTCCAGGGTTATCATAGATTTCCAGTTCCAGGGTTATCACGGATTTCCAGTTCTAGAGTCATAATGGATTTCCAGTTTTAGAGTCATCACGAATTTCCAGTTCAATAGTCATCAATCACAGATTTCCAGTTTTAGAGTTATAGATTTCTAGTTTCTGGTGCTATTACAGCTTTCCAGTTCAACAGTCATCACAGACTTCCATTTCGAGTTCCAGATTAATCACATCTTTCCAGGTCAACAGTCATCACAGACTTCCAGTTCAAGTTCCAGATTAATCACGGCAGTTTTCCAGTTCAACAGTCATCACAGACTTCCAGTTCAAATTCCAGATTAATCACAGATTTCCAGGTCAACAGTCGTCAAAGACATCCATTTCAAGTTCCAGGTTAATTACAGCGCTCCAGGTCAACAGTCATTAGAGACTTCCAGTTCCATGGTCATCGTACTTTTCCAGTAGTAGAGTTACCACAGTTTTCCAGTTCCAGATTTATTTCCAGTACCCTCCAGGCACCTTCGATGTTATCCAGTTACCTACAAAGATACCCAACATTGCAGACCATTCAGTAACGAGTCGCTCTCCTCGGTTCCCGAACAGGTTCGAGACGAGTTGAGCTCGACGCAGCCGTACGAGGACCACATTCACCCCGACAACCTGGCGGGCAGAAGATCCTGCTGGTGGACGTGACGCCTCCCCTGCCTTAGGACATGTTGCCCTCTGTTGTTCCTTCTCACTCTCGTCCTGGCTCAAGTTCATCGGCTCCTCAAGGACAATCGAAACTGAGAGATTCGAAAAATAAAATAATAATAATAACCCACAAAAACAAGACGACCAGACTCTTACGTCGAAATTTTCAGAAATCGTTTTCAACTGTTCAACTGCACAAGAGTGAGAGGAACGTCGAGTTGATTTACTATCCCGTTGGAAAAAAGCAAACACGAGTTGATTTGTTATCCCGTTGGAAAATCACAAACTTGAGTTGATTTGCTATCCCGCTGGAAAAAAGCAAACATGAGTTGTATTGCTATATCGTTGGAAAAAACCAAACTTTAGATCCTAACAAATGCAGAGTCTATTCGGTTCAGAAAGAGGACCAGGAATTTTTAGCTGTATATATATATCTCAAAGGATTTTTCTTAAACGAAACGGCTATGGAGGCCTATTTTGCATGGAACCACCTCCACTCTGTTAACTCCACAATGAGGCCCAAAAGATTTGTGTACATAGAAATAGACTTAAACTGTCTCTCTCTTTTCGTCTTCAAGAAATATGTTTTGCTACGAGGTTTTTTGTGTGGATAAAACGATTAGAAGAAGTACTAGGTGGAACCTAAAGACACTACGATAAAGAGAGAGAGATAGACCAAAAAGGAAAGAAGAAGGAGTATTGCTTTTTGTTTTTTTTTATCCCTTCCCGTACCTGAACTAGTCTCATGGGTGAGGTGCTTCTTGCAATGACCATTCCAGAACAGGTTTTCTTTCTTTTATTTGATTTATAACCCTAACCCTAACAGACCCAAGCGAAAGACCAGAGGAATCATAATTTATATTAATAAAAGAAAGAACACAAACTACAATACAAACTTCAGAAAAGATAGAAAAAAAAGACTAAGCACCTTTAAGCTCTGAGGGATAATAACAATATAATCACATTTGAGACTGTCGAATAAAAAAAATGTTCGACTTACGTTAAGCAGTGATGACTGTGTTTATTTATTTATTTTTTTTTTGTGAATATAAATGAAAGAACGAACTCTAAAGAAGTTTAAAAAAAATATATAAAGAATAATGAGAGAAAAAAAAACAAGAAAGTTCTATAGAGGGAGAGAGAGAGCGAGAGAAGGACAGATAGAAAGTGAGGTTATTGAATCAGTACAAAACTTCAGCAGAATAAAAAAAATGAATTTCTTCGTCTCGATGTTTAGACCCGTCGCGGACGTTTAGGTATATAAATAAATAAATAAATAAATAAATAAATATAAATAAATAAATAAATATATATATATATATATGCCTCGTATATAAAGCTCCTCTGTGAGTGGACTGTATTCGTCATTGTATGACTTGTGATATATATATATTAAAAAAAGTGGTTCATTACCGTCTTTTTTAAGAGGCCATGTTAGTTATGCACATTATTTTTTCATTCAGTCGGATCCTCGAGAATTCAGCCGATCTTGATTTCCAGTGGAACTCGACGTCGTCGAAATCATATGTATTCCAAAGGCTAAGGAAAACGAAGTCTACTTGGCATATCCCAGAGATATGAGTGCAAACAAAAATATATATATATATATAAAAGTGAAATATTTATTCAGCTCAGGTGAACAGCAGAAGTGTTTATATTATATATATATATCGTTCCTAAGAGACCTTCAAGTGTTATATATATATACACAAACACAGACAGAGAGCGACGAGAGAAAGCGAGAGAGAAAGAGAGAGAGAAAGTTTTACTAGTCGTGTTTTTAGACGTGAATTCTATATAGAAAATATAAAAAAACTATTGTATAGATTTTATAAAAAAGGACACAAGCTGTAATATATAGATATATATATCGCTCTCATCAGACGGTGTTGGACATCTCTATGACTTAGGTGGATATCACGATAGTACGCTGTTCGTAGCAATATTGACGTGACGTCATTTGTAAGAAGTCGTAGAAGCCGACGGCGACGACGACGATGATATTCCTTGACATACTTTTATACCGAAGATATGTGTCGGCGTGTGTGGTATCGTTTCGTGCGTGTGTATGTGCGTGTACGCGTCGTGTGAACCTGCGTGCCGTTAGAGTGTACATACGTAACTTGATCTTTGGTAGACACCGCAGACAATCTCTTTATTAAAGATATAAAAAAAGGCTTTTTTGATAATATTAGAATGTACTACTACGTGTTCACCTTCGTCATTCCCGGTCGGTGAGATATAGTTTCTTAATCGACTTTTTATATTTTTTTCTCTCATTCGGTACATTTTCTGTGTTAGGGGAATGAAATGATGAAACTACGCCTCCTCAACTCTTTTTTTTTTTTTTTTTTTTTTTAAGGGGGTGAGGGTGGGGGTCTGGCGCCCACGGGTGGTCGCCTTGGTTTGAAAAAGTTCATTCGTTCACAATCTCGTTCCGACGACTGGCCTGATCGTCTAGTTTACTCACACAGGGGGACTTAGCATTTCTTATATACCGGAACCTCACCATTTTTACCTTCAAATGATCCACAGGGTTGTAATCATCTCTATAATTCTATATATTTTTATTTGCCTGGTCTTTTTTTTTATAAACCCTTTTCATCTATAGTTTTCGACGTCTATATCTTTCTTCTTCTTGACGGTGGTGTGTGAGTGAGAATGAATGATCTAATTATGATGACTGTCATTATATGTATGTATGTATATATATACACATATACAAGTATATATATTTATGTATATACAAATGCATAAGTATGTATGTATGTGCTGGAAATTATAAAAA
>NC_087219.1:32032632-32035132 GCF_015104395.2 Macrobrachium nipponense
GCAGTGTAGCTACACAATTAGTGGTCGATTGTCTTCTCCAAGGTGTTGATTGTGTTATACGGCAACAGAACTGCGCAATGCCACAATCAATACGCTCCCGAGAGACAATCATGACTGACTTAAAAAAAAAAATTATAAAATCCTCTCTTATCACCATTTACCTTGTACTGTACAGAGTTTGTAACTCCAGATATTGTTGAGATTGTAAATATATACATGTTAGAGAAAAAAACCATGCTGTTGTAAATTATATAACATAAATTCTAAGAACTCTCCTTATCCTGTGATGTCGTTGTTCGTTTGTACTGATTGGTTTCTTATAAATATTTAGATATGAATATATAACGTGAAGATATATATATATATATATATATAGATATAATATATATATTAATATGCACTATATAGGAAATAAATATATATACATATATACAATATATATATATATATATATATATACTATATATATATATATATATATATATATATATACATACTGCTGTGGTACTCATTGTTTCACTTTCCTTCGTGGATTTGGCTTATTTATATATGTATATTATATATATATATATATATATATATATATATATATATATATATATTCATATGTTATTATAACATACATACATACACACACATACACACACACACATATATATATATATATATATATATATATCATTATATATATAATTGTATATATATATATATATATATATATATTATATATATATATATGTGTGTGTGTGTGTGTGTGTATAAATACATACCAATGGATTTCTTTGTTTCACGACCCAGTTCTAGACAAAGTTGGGACGTCGTAAATATGTAAAAAAAAAAAAAAAAATCATGATCATATAACAGACTCGACGTCCATCGCAGAGAAGATGGAAAACAAAAATGTTCTGTACAGCAAAATAAGGATTCCAAACGGGATTAACCGAGACTCGAAGCATTTCTATCGACCGAGTCCATATTTTTGAAATGTACATCGAACGATTTTTCCTAAATCAGTCGCTTCCATTTCAGCCTCTGTCATTTTTAAACGCGATTGTAAACAATCAGTTTCAAATCTCGGGACTTAACGGATGTCAGGCTCAAGATTAAGAGAGTTTTGGACGCTTTAAAACGAGATAGTGCAAACTGAATCGTGGATTGGAAGTTAAATCGTAAATAAAATTCGTGAATGAGGAGAACCTTCTAATTCCCGAAGTGTTCGTTTTCATGTCAGAATAACTGACTGATTATTTAAATATAATTTTTAAGGATATTACTGATAAAAAATATTCACATTTGATTATTGCTATGGATGCAAAATAAAGTTTAAATACTTTATTAGTATCATGGAAGCAAAATAAAGTTTAAATACTAAATTAGTATTATTGGTGCAAAATCAAGATTAAATACTTAATTAGTATTATGGATACAAAATAGAGTAGAAATATATTATTAGTACTATGGACGCAAATTTAAATTTAAATACTTTATCAGTATTATGGATGCAAAATGAAGTTTAAATAATTTATAAGAAAACTTTAAGTCCAAAATAGGAAACCTTTCATGCCATTTAAATCACAATATAAAAAATTACCAAAAAGTTAAATCAAGATATTTAACAGTGACATAGTCTCTATATATGTATGGAAACATTTATACACTGTGAAAAATACAATAAGTGATTATGTAATTAAGGCAAAACATGAAAAATAGACTTGGGAATTATAATATATAACACTCCCTTGTTTAAACATTTGAAATGTATAAATAATCATGGTAGGTCATAAGAAATTCTAAGTGCAAAAAAAAAAAAATAATAATAAATAAATAATCAAACCACACCAATTCTTCCTCCCATATTCTATAACCCATAGCCAATGTTTCTGGATGTAATAATTCTTTTCGTTCTATCACTTTTTCTGACTTTAATCTCTCTCTCTCTCTCTCATGTTAGACTGATTGCCAGAAAATGAGAAGAAAATTGAGTTCCACTCTTATTCTGATCATAAAGTTTCAGAATGAAATCAAAACTTCATCAATAACAGAACTTCCATGACGACATTCAGATTGGCTTTTTTCTTTCTTATTGAAGGGTTTCCAGATTTAAAAAAAAATAAATGTTAATTTCAGGTCGTCCTGTGAATACTTGCTTGCACATCACAGAGCCAGATATTTCATTCCACAGCTTCTCACAGACAGACAGACAGATAGATATATAGATAAATATATAGATAGACAGATAGATAGATAGACAAGCATACAGACAGATAGATAGATAGACAGGCATACAGACAGATAGATAGATAGATAGATAGATAGATAGATAGACAGATAGATGTCAACTGACCACAACTATAAAGGACTTCAAATACACAGATTCAATCCTTCAGAATAAAATGAAATATGATTTGCAAATGAACTATTCATGGAAGCTTCTGCTCTTATGAAAAACCAGCATACACCTCTCCCGATATCCTACGACGAAAATACGCAATAGAATCCT
>NC_087219.1:32042632-32047632 GCF_015104395.2 Macrobrachium nipponense
TCATATAAAGAGATGAATTTCTAAACACCAGAACTAAATGCCTCTAATTCCGCGTCGGCAGAGCGGGGACGCGAACTCGGACTACCGAATCGGTAGGTGAGTACGTAAGCCGCTCGTCCAAGGAGGAACTTAAAAGAAGAAGAAGAAGAAGAATAAGAAGAAGAAGTAAAAGAAGAAGGAAACAGTAAACGAATCTGTTGGGTGAGCAGAAAACATCGTCACTTTTCAATTGGAGACTCGGACAGGAAATCAATAAGACCTTTGAGGGCGTATTAATAACCTGAGAGAAATACCAAAAGAGGTTTCCCTCCTTTCATCCCACGCCCCAGAAGGAGTTTTTCTTCTTCTTCTCTCTCTCTCTCTCTCTCTCTCTCTCATATGTTTCTCTCTAACGATATTCGTCTCTCTTTTGTGTTCCCATTTGTTTCTCTTTAATAAAATGCATCTCTCTCTCTCTCTCTCTCTCGGACAGACACTTAGACACAAACACACTAAAATCCAATATTTTCTGCTTTATAGTCAGATATGCCGCGCCCCCCCCCCCTTTTCTCTCTCTCTCTCTCTCTCTCTCTCTCTCTCTCTCTATCTCTCTCAAAAACTAGTCAAAAGCAAGCAGTTGTTGAATATTAATGACAAACGTATCACTTTGAAACAGGCATAATAAAATATTAATGATAAAAAGATCCCTTTAAAACAAGCATCACAAAATATACATTAATAATAAGAGAAAATAATTTAAAACGGTCCTCATAAAATATTGATAAGAAAATGAATCCCTTTAAAACAGGCATAATAAAATATCAACACTAAAAAGATCCCTTAATAATAATAATAATAATAATAATAATAATAATAATAATAATAATAATAATAATAATAATAATAATAATAATAATAATAATAATAATAATAACTAATAATAATAATAATAATAATAATTAGGAAATCGTTTAAAACGGTCCTCATAAAATATCTAGCATAAAAAAACAAATCTCTTTCAAACATACATCACAGAAAGCCATAATAGAATATTAACAATAAACAAATCCCTTTCAAACAGGCATCATAGAGTATTCAAAGGCGAAGGGCACCATATTCTCCCTAAATGCGACTAGACAAACGAAAGCCCAAGTTTTATTTATTCCTCTCGGGGAAGAATCGTGCTCAAGAGGGAGGTACCGACAATTCAACCATTTTACCCTCCTCGGATTTTTCCTTTTCTCTGTACTTACAAAAAAAAAGGTGTTCTTAAAATGCTTATTTCTGGATGCATTTATTACCATCATTGTTGTCAGAATTTGTTGGAACGTAATGTTATTGGTGTTGTTTTTCTTTTTAACCTTGAATTAATGTTTGAGGTCAAAGGTCCTTAAAATGCTTATTTCTGGATGCATTTATTACCATCATTGTTGTCGGAATTTGTTGGAAGGCAATGTTATTGTTTTTTTTTACCTTGAATTAATCTTCGAGGTCAAAGGTCATTCAGGGGTCAACCTTGAAGAATGTATTTCGTTCTTTTGGGATAAAGGTATTTTTATTATTATTATTTTTTTTTTTTTTGCTCTATCACAGTCCTCCAATTCGACTGGGTGGTATTTATAGTGTGGGGTTCCGGGTTGCATCCTGCTCCTTAGGAGTCCATCACTTTTCTTTACTATGTGTGCCGTTTCTAGGATCAGCACTGCTTCTGCATCAGTCCTGGAGCTACTTCAGCCTCTAGTTTTTCTAGATTCCTTTTCAGGGATCTTGGGATCGTGCCTAGTGCTCCTATGATTATGGGTACGATTTCCACTGGCATATCCCATATCCTTCTTATTTCTATTTTCAGATCTTGATACTTATCCATTTTTTGTTTTTCCCTCTCTTTCTCTTCAACTCTGGTGTCCCATGGTATTGCGACATCAATGAGTGATACTTTCTTCTTGACTTTGTCAATCAACGTCACGTCTGGTCTGTTTTGCACGTATCACCCTATCCGTTCTGATACCATAGTCCCAGAGGATCTTTGCCTGATCGTTTTCTATCACTCCTTCAGGTTGGTGCTCGTACCACTTATTACTGCAAGGTAGCTGATGTTTCTTGCACAGGCTCCAGTGGAGGGCTTTTGCCACTGAATCATGCCTCTTTTTGTACTGGTTCTGTGCAAGTGCCGGGCATTCACTTGCTATGTGGTTTATGGTTTCATTTTTCGTATTGCACTTCCTACATATGGGAGAGATGTTATTTCCGTCTATCGTACTTTGAACATATCTGGTTCTTAGGGCTTGATCTTGTGCCGCTGTTATCATTCCTTCAGTTTCCTTCTTTAGCTCTCCCCTCTGTAGCCATTGCCAATTGTCATCGCTGGCTAGTTCTTTAGTTTGTCTCATGTATTGTCCGTGCATTGGTTTGTTGTGCCAGTCCTCTGTTCTTTCTGTCTTTCTCCTGTCTCTGTATATTTCTGGTCTTCGTCTACTTTTATTAGTCCTTCTTCCATGCACTCTTTAGCCACTCGTCTTCACTGGTTTTCAGATATTGCCCCAGCGCTCTGTTTTCGATGTTGACGCAGTCCTCTATACTTAGTAGTCTCTCCTCCTTCCTTTCGTGTTATGTATAGTCTGTCCGTATTTGCTCTTGGGTGTAGTGCTTTGTGTATTGTCATTTGTTTCCTGGTTTTTCTGATCTATGCTGCGGATTCTGCCTTCGTCCATTCCACTATTCCTGCGCTGTATCTGATTACTGGCACCTGCCCATGTGTTTATGGCTTTTATCATATTTCCGGCGTTGAGTTTTGACTTGAGTATCGCCTTGAGCTCTGCAAGCATATTCTTTCCTGATGCGTGTCCTTCATCTCTTGGTGTTTTATATCTCCTCCTTCCATTATTCCCAGGTATTGTATCCTGTCTCATCTATGTGTTTGATGTTGCTCCCATCTGGTAGCTTTATCCCTTCAGTTCTCGTACTTTGCCTTTGTAAGTTGACTAAGGCGCATTTTCTATTCCAAACTCCATCCTGATGTCCCCAGATACAATCCTTACAGTCTGGATTAGGGTATCTATTTCCTTGATGCTCTTACCATACAGCTTGATGTCGTCCATGAACATCAGATGGTTGATTTTGTTGCCTCTTTTCTTGAGTTGGTACCGGCATCCATCTTCTGTCGTACTTTTGTCATGGGGAACATGGCTACTACCGAAGAGTAGTGGGGACAGTGAGTCGCCCTGGAAGATCCCTCTCCTGATATAACCTCTGCTAGTCTTATTCCAGAGCTTGTAAGTATTGTATTCCAGTTGCGCATTGTATTTTTGAGGAAGCTGATGGTATTTTCCTCTGCCCCATATATTTTCAGGCATTCTATTAGCCATGTGTGTGGTATCATGTCGAAGGCTTTCTTATAGTCTATCCATGCCATGCTTAGGTTGGTTTTCCTTCTCCTACTGTTCTTCATTACCATTTTGTCTATCAGCTGGTCTTATTATTATTAGTCTTATTATATTATTATTATTTATTATTATTATTATTTATTTTATTAAATATTATTATTATTTATATTATTATTAATTTTAATTATGATTATTATTATTTTAATTATTATTATCATTATTCATCGTAAGGTAATATTTTGGGTGCTGCCTGTTTGCGGTTATTTCCTACAAATATTTTTTTAAACCTTGATTTAATTTTCAAGGTCGAAGGTCATACAACGGTCAACACTTTAAAAAAAAAAAGGTGCAATGTTTCTTTAATATTATCTAATAGTCTTGGTGTTAGAATTTGTTGTTAGGTTATGTTTTTGGTGAGCTTATTTGCGGTTATTTTTCTACGAGTTTCCATAAATCTGAATTTATTTTCAAGGTCAAAGGTCATCTGGGGTCAACACTGAAAAATAATATTAATGTATTTAAACAGAACGACCGATGAAGGAATCTGGCATTCCATTTTTTTTTTAATTTCCCGACTAATTTTCAAAACCAGAGACTAATTCACATTTCGACGTACTGTTTTTTAAAACTGAGAGACAGAGAGAGAGAGAGATTTCAACGTTCTGTTTTTTTAAAATTGAGAGAGAGAGAGAGAGAGAGAGAGAGAGAGAGAGAGAGAGAGATAGAGAATCAACTCTTCCACCAGAGCCTATCTGGTTATTGAGGGAGTCAGCGCTTAAAGCAAAACTCTCTCTCTCTCTCTCTCTCGCTGCAATCTCGAAAAAGGTCGAAGTTGAACAGCACTGGCGTATACGTATATATAAATATAAATACGCAGGTGTTACGCGTTCATGGGATATCGGTTTAAACTAGGCTTTACATAATATTCTCAGTTCAGTGCTGCCAGTTACACTAGCCTCTTTTTTTTTTTTTTTTCTTTTCTATTCTAAAGTTGGTATATATTTAAATTTTATTTTTCATTCAGATTTTAACGAATATTTTTTTAATGTATTTGTTGGTACGTTATATATATATATATATATATATTATATATATATATATATATATATATATTATATATATATATATGGCTGTTAAATTCATGTCCGCTATGTATTATGTGATCAAACTGTGCCCGTACTTTCCGTCCGTATTCCTATCCGTACTTCTGTATGCTCGTCCATACTTTCCTCACGTACGTACGTGTGTCTGTCCGTCCGTACTTTCCTCGCGTAGTCTGTCTGTCCGTCCGTACTTCCCTCATGTACTTCTGTCTCTCCGTCCGTAGTTTCCTCCCGTACGTCTGTCTGTCCGTCCGTACTTTCCTCCCGTAAGTCTGTCTGTCCATACTTCCCACCTGAACTTCTGTCTCTTCGTCCGTACTTTCCTCCCGTACGTGTGTCTGTCTATCCGTACTTTCCTCCCGTACTTGTCTCTCCGTCCGTACTTTCATCCTGTACTTCCTTCTGTCCGTCAGGACATTCATGCCATTCGTTCCGTCCGTACTACTGGCAACCCGCACTTTCGTCCGTACTTTATGTCCGCCTTCACATCTGTCTGTTCGTACTTTCCGTCGCACTTCTGTCTGTCTATACAAGG
>NC_087219.1:32050132-32055132 GCF_015104395.2 Macrobrachium nipponense
TCATTTTAATTAACGTCTTTTAACGATAGTTAGGGTACAGCGGCCAGGTACGTGGTCAGTCGCTGTCAGTGTACTGTACTATACGGTTGTGAACTTGTGAAGTGTTCGCGTGTTCCCTGTGCGTTCATGGGCATCATAGACGTATTATATCTTCAATATACGACAATATTCAGAGTCACGACTGTTTTCAAACGATATAAACCCATCACGAACTCCATTCCTGACCGCACGAAGAGGTTATTGTCGCCATAGCTGGTTCCTCAAATGGAAACTACGAAAACATTTGACTTTTTCTTCATTAGAGATTCAAAACAAAGGCAGGAGAGATTTGTCTTCCTCGGCGCTGGAAAATCAAGGTAATATTTTATCATGAAGTGACATGGAGGTTTATTGAAAGAGATTGAGGCGTAGAATTTAAAGGAAGACGGTCTGGGCGGACATCGCATGGCAAGGAGAAAGGTTAGTTAAGTCCACATTAACATTAGTAAGCAATAGTAACGGTTTATTGTTTTAGTAACGGCACCGTAGTAATACTCGATAAAATCTTTATCTTTTCTATCCGCACATTCAAATATATCTCGAGGTCTACTAATTAAACGGCTTCCCCAAAAGAACTAGGCCTATGTCAGTGATATTCGAATATTTTCAAAGCATTTAAAAAAGCTAAAGTACCGTTGAATAAGTTAATTACATTTCCTCGAAGACGGCAGCTTTAATCAAAACGAAAGTTACAAATAAACTATTTATTTATTATTATTATTACTATTTTTTGGCAAAGCGCCTAAGCTTAAACGTGGCCAAAATATGTAGGCCTATACTCTGTTTTTTTTTCATCTGTCCATCTGCCTGTGGTGTTTTTGTATGGTAACACTGCGTCCCGCGCTTTAGATAGTTACATTCAGCTCACATTCAACAATTATAATAATATCCTATTTCGAATATTAACGGTGTAATTCGCATACATTAAATTATTAAAACACTTTTCAATCGCAAATGCACACCCAGATATCCTTTTATTTAACCTAACACTTACACACAGCGTAACTATTTACCGGGACGCAGTGTTACCATACACAAACACCATAGGCAGATGGACAGATGAAAAAAAACAGAGTATAGTTGTCAACCACCGAGGATTACACGGGCACCGGATTTAGCAAAGAGAAGTCAACGCTAGAATAGCCATTTCCGTTTCAACATTGAGTATATCGAATGTAAACAATGTAACGTATAGGCCAATATAATGATATAATATTTATTACTTTTTTTTAAAAGCCTACACTTCAAGGTTAGTCTGATGCATTAGGCCTACTTACCCCTGCTTATCCTTTCAACATGTCGGCTCTGCAACCAGTCAGTTAACCTTCTTGTTGGTATAGTTAGCTATTGTCCTCTTCGAATCTCACTCGCATTATATATAACTTTTCTATTGCCATAATTACGTCTCTTATATCACTGACCCAATTCACTCGTTACCTTCGCCGTAATGACGGGTTAGCGAAGAGGGAGAGGGTTACAGGCGTACCAATATCTCCATTGTATATGTGAGCGTTATTATAGAGTACCAATTGTTCCGAGAGGTCACGTGAGGTTTGCAGGCCTGTTTTTATCGTCCATTCCAGAATATGGAGTTTGATGGTTAATACGACAATAAATTGGTGAAATTTCTAGCTTAAAAAGTTTATTTTCTTGCATATCTAGTTTACGCTGTTGTTTAAACTTTACACCAGCTTCCCCAAACCTCAGTGTTGTTAAAAAGCGGTTTTGGTAAAACCAAATTTTACGAAATTATATGCCCGGAACACGTTGCAATGGGAATAGTGACATAAGTTTTAGTGGAACTGTAAGTAATTTAAATGTGTAAAGAATGTATTAGAGTACCTTGATAATACAATCCTAATAGGTTTAATTTAATTCAAGGGTGTACCAAGCATACGGGTTCACGCCACCGACCCCCTCCAGCTTCCATCCTCACACCGCTCAAAATGAGTCAGGCCAGAAATCACTACTTTGATAGATCTATGTTATACGATACCTCTAGTTTATCATGTTTGTGGTTTAGAATAGTTACGTGATCTCAAAACGTAATTGACAATAAAAAAAACCTAAAGGATTTTCTCTTATGTTTAGATGAGTTACTTAGTCTCCATGTAGTCTCAATGGCTGCTTCAATATGAGACTACCAACATATCCTCCAACAGCCTGCGTGTCGTACCAAATCATTATCAGGTTTTTGTGGTAAAATTTTACCATCATGTGCAGCACACTTTTCGTGAGGTATACTAGAGGCGGCTGGCAGTTTTCGTTTTTAAAATGACTGAGAGTTAGATTTTGCAAAGTAACGATCACCTGTCTTGGCCTACTCTCCGGATGCTTCATTTACTGCTAGACTTACCCTCATCAGAAAGCTTATTTCTAGAAGCGCTTTCCTTGCATAAGCGTCTCTCTCTCTCTCTCTCTCTCTCTCTCTCTCTCTCATATACTCTGTGTAGGTTATCTTAATACCGGGTATTTCACTTTCCTTTCAATGGATATGAAATTATTTTCTCATAGCCAATGACAATATCTCCTTCGTAGTACGCAAGCGCACTCTGTGTGTATGAACTTTTATATCTTGGCGTTTTTTGGCTCCTCTCATTAGATATATATATATATATATATATATATATATATATATATATATATATAATATATATATATATTATATATATATATATATATTATACAGTATACTTAGAGATAGTCACCTTAAAACCGGTCCCCAAGGAAAACATTATCGTTAAAGTGAATAATGAGCACGTAAAGAAAAGTGCCTTAGTTCTACTCGGCCCCACACCTGAGGTTCTTGCTTGCGTACGCGATAGCTGTGTATATTAAAATAATGCAGGAAGGAGGGAGATAGTTCATGAATAAGTAAAAGGAAAGTGGGTATACCTCTCTCTCTCTCTCTCTCTCTCTCTCTCTCTCTCTCTCTCCAGTAATTGAGGCTGCATTTCAGGGATGAGCTTTGGACGCACGTGGGGAAAAAATCCAATCTCGAAGGAAGAGCTTTTCGCGGCGGGGTGGTTTAGAGTTGGGGTCGCGGGGGAAGGTGGTTGGGTGGGAGGAGGTGTTAGGAAGTGGATTGGAGTTCTCCTTCTTCCCATCTCCTGTGTTTGTCCGATGGCTTTCCTTATATATATATATATATATATATATATATATATATATATATATATATGTATATATATATATATGTATATATATATATATATATATATATATATATATATATATATATATATATAGTTAGTAACTGTAGATGGTTGAGTCAATTGTGGAAAACTGCGTCCAGCAATTCTCACCTTTAAAATATTTGTAGAGAACTGGAGTGTTTTCGCATGAGGTTACTGGCTCTGCGACCCTCCCGAACCCAGATATTGGCCACACCTGTCGATTAAAATACCTTGGTATACAATTCACTGCTCAAGGCAACAAAGGCATAAAGGCAAATAGCAAAAATACCCCTGAAACGTTCTGAAGCTTTTTAGTAATTGTATCTGTTGCCTGATACCAACCTTTATATATATATATATAATATATATATATATGTGTTCATACATAAATATATAAATCCATTGGCAACTGCTTTTCTACCAAACCAGTATGCAATTGTATATTGTATAATATTTAATATGATACACACACACACACACACACACATTATCACATATATATATATATATATATTATATATATAAAGATAAATGCCACGAAGGAAAAATAAACGAAGGAGGTCTGCAAGATCTTTCGACTTTAAAAGTCCTTTACTGAGCAGATATTGACATAAATACGAGAAAAGACAATACAAGCTAAGAACATTCTCAGTTTGCCTTATTTTAACGGATTTGAAACCATTAAACCATTGTTAAAAGCTTTTAATGTCAACCTTATTTTTTCCTATAATATTTTATGTTAATAAAATATGGCCCCAGACAAAGCAACAACACAATATATAAAATTCCATGTATGGATTGTCCCTCATTCTATCTCGGACAGTCCAGCAAAGGCTTAGAAGTAAGGCTTAGCCAGCATAAATACTCTGTAAAAACTGGGCATAAATCTAATGCATTATCATTCATTTAAGTGAAAACAACCACCGAATTAATTGGATTGATAGTTCAGTAATTGCATGGTCAAGAGATGTCTTATCACGAAATCTTTTAGAATCTGCTTTACTACAACTTACTTTTTATTGTAATTTCAATGTTAGTCGTGGCCTTTTTCATTTAGACCTTTGTATCTGTAACATGTTTAAGAATGACCTCAAAGATATAATTACTGACTTAAATAAAAATCAGTTGCCTTAGGGTTATTAAATTTTGTTGTAATGTATGTCTGTCATGTATTGTTGAATATGGTTTTGTTTACCAAGTCACAAAAGTACCATTACAGGACGTTCTTCAGTTTCTAAGGGAAAAATTATCCCCCTATTCAGATCATTTCCCATTGGCGCTTGACAAAATAATAAAGTTAGTTGAATTAAGTGCATCTAATAACGTATTTTCATTCCGGGAATCATTCTACAAGCAAAAATTCGGGTGTAGTATGGGTAGTCCTTTAAGTCCTGTTTTAGCCAATCTGTACATGGAATACTTTGAAACTACAGTAATAAATGCAATAAGACCCAAAAACATGCTGTGGATGAGATACGTGGATTATATCCTAACATTTTGGGATAATAGGTGGGGTAATTTTAATGAATTCCTCTCAAAATTAAACGCATTAGTGCCCAGCATCAAATTTAAAGTTGAATGGGAAACAGACAACAAAATTCCTTTTCTTGATGTTTTAATAATCAGACACACGACAGAATACAAATTTACCATATACAGAAAACCAACGTTCTCACTTTCATATATTCACTACTTTAGCTATCACGACATTACTATCAAGATAGGTGTAGCTAGCAACCTATTCTTAAGAGCCTTACGAATTTGTTCCCCAGATTTCCTGGAAAA
>NC_087219.1:32060132-32080132 GCF_015104395.2 Macrobrachium nipponense
TATCCTTGTTCTGCATGGAGTGAATAAGACTGGACGGAAGTAACCTCCTGTAAATGTGTTCTTAAGGGTAGGCTCCACTTTGGGGTGCCGATCGTAAAAAATATTTGCCAAAAATACACTAATCAAGACAGGCTAATGAAATTTTCAGGCATTTTTAGCACTATAATAATGCATATTCCCTGTGAGTTTTATCATCCTACAGGGAAAATTAATGATTTTATGAAAAAAAATGTGAAAAAACGGAAATTTCCGTCCCCTCGTACTGAAGGTTATTTGGTGATTGGTGAGAAACTACAGTCTTGAATAGAAATTCGGTCTGACAGAATGTTGGTATATCCACCTGGAACATGCACAAAAAAAATTATCAAAATAGAACAGTAAATAAGCACGTAATAACAAAAAAAGAGCAACAACTTCGTAAGTTCAGCGAAAGCCTGACCGAAAAAATCAGACTATAGCTAGGAAGAAATATTCAGGAAAAATTCAAATCTCGATTTAGGGACAAAACCTTTTGAGAGTTTGTAGTTATTATGTCACTTGATAGCCTAAAACATCTTAAAAATTATATTATTTAGGACAATCAAAGAAAACCACCACTCAAAAAAAAAAAAAAAAAAAAAAAAAAAAAAAAAGGGAAAAAGGGTGGGGGGTTGGTTTTTTTCTTTGATTGTCCTAAATAAATTATTTTTAATTTTTAGCTGTTTTAGGCTAAATCAAGTGACATAATAACTACAAACTCTCAAAAGGTTTGTCCCTAAATCGAGATTGAATTTTCCTGAATATTTCTTCTTAGCTATAGTCTGCTATTTCGGCGGGGCTTTCGCTGAACTTACAAAGTTGTTGCTCTTTTTTTTGTTATTACGTGCTTATTTACTGTTCTATTTTAATAATTTTTTTTGTGCATGTTCCAGGTGGATATACCAACATTCTGTCAGACCGAATTTCTATTCAAGACTGTAGTTTCTCACCAATCACCAAATAACCTTCAGTAAAAGGGCCGGAAATTTCCATTTTTTCACATTTTTTTTTCATAAAATAATTAATTTTCCCTGTAGGATGATAAAACTCACAGGGAATATGCATTATTATAGTGCTAATAATGCCTGAAAATTTCATTAGCCTGTCTTTATTAGTGTATTTTTGGCAAATATTTTTTACGATCGGCACCCCCCAAAGTGGAGCCTACCCTTAAATGTTTTCGGTCTATTCGAAATGGGGTTAAAATACAAGTGAACGCTGTTGCATAATGGGAAATGGAAAAGTGAAATGGATGAAATAGATTTAAGGACGTTTGTGTAAGTGACAGTTGGTGATATGAGACAACTGCAACATCGAAATGTTGGAGATACGAGGAATGTGAATACGATTACAAGTGAAATGCCGCACTATTATGAAAACCGTTCAAGTTTCTTGGCTAACCACGATACGACAATTCTGTCTTCATTGAGATAGTGCGGAATAGTGGTGAGATTGTGGTTGGCTGGCTGACCAAGTTGTCTGTGGTATAACTGGGAAAGGGAAAAGTTCCCTAAGTAATGGTTAGGAAAAAGAATGATAACAGAGGTAAATGTCATTATCATTAATATTTGTTGTTGCTTTGGTTTGTCAAAAATGTTGTAGAAAAACTTTGAGAAAGTAGTGAAAAGCTGTATACTAAACATATGGACTACGAGAAGCTGTGTATTTGGGAAACTACGATTCGATTCATCATCAGGAGTTTATGATATGAAAAAGTTATTATTTAATATCCTCTTCATTTATATA
Organism: Macrobrachium nipponense; assembly: GCF_015104395.2. NCBI lineage: Eukaryota > Metazoa > Arthropoda > Malacostraca > Decapoda > Palaemonidae > Macrobrachium > Macrobrachium nipponense. The sequence continues at coordinate 32,061,897 of NC_087219.1, forward strand.
GAAATCAGATGGGTTAAACAATATTTCCTTTATAGATCCCTACCTAAGACATTAGACTTGCTATTACTTCTTTCGAATGATCACCATATTTTTTGGAAGACTGAATTTCAAGTCCATGGTCCCTGGGGTGGGCTTGTTCCATGTGAATAGGGTTCATATTCTGAACAACAACAATAGTAGCAGCAGCAGTAGTAGTAGTAAATCTTTACCTCTCTACAGCCTCACCTACCGCATTTTTGCATAATCTGCAACTAATGTCGACCTCGACCTCGACCTCTAATTCTTTCATAAAAAGAAATGACTTCTGAAAGTGTGTTTTTTTTTAAGAGAGAAAAACGACAGAGGCAGCAATGAAGTGTTGTTATTCCAGGTTGTTCATCTGAATGTAATAATATAATAATAATAATAATAATAATAATAATAATAATAATAATAATAATAATAGCAAATCTTTACCTCTCTACAGCCTCACCTCGTGTTTTTGCATAATCTGCAACTAATCTAGACCTCAACCTCGACCTCTACGTCTTATATAAAAAAAAATAACTGAATACTTTTTCAAGTGGAGTTTTTTTTTTCTTTTTTCTAAGAGAAAAACGACAGAGGCAGCAATGAAGTGTTGTTATACCAAGCTCAGGTCCCGGTGGGCAGTCAGCCACGCGAATAAAATGAGAAATGTATACTTGACTTTCCATGTTTATTTTCTTAGTAATAATTTGCGCGGAGAAGGTTTTTTTTATGCAAGAAAAAGTATGAGTGTTTTTAGAATTAGATTTTTATTTATTTTTTTTTTTTACCAGTTCGGTTCGGATGAATGACTTAGTAAGGGTCGCATTATGATGAGAGCTTTGCTGAAGTCTGTATTTGACCAGTTTTTAAATTTTTTGTAGAATTATGGTCACTTATCTTTTAAAAGTGGTATGTCTTATCATCACTTTCAGCACCTTATAGTTTACCTTCATTATCACTAGAAAATCTACTGTTTTCTCTACTTGAAATTTGCAAGAGGTAAGACTTGCCATGTCAGGGAAGCTTGTAAAAAAAAAAAAAAAAAAAAAGTGGGGGGGTGGAGATGCCAATGAAAAAAAGTTTTTCTTATTATTAAGAAGGCAAGTATGTCTTTACAAATCTGACGAACAAGTAGGATGTCAGTAAATGTTAAAGTTTAACTATTCAGAAAAAGAAAAATGTGTACAAAATGAAATGTGTTTCTTAACTTTTACTTTGTTTAAATGTTAATTTTTATTATCTAGTGAAGAGATTTATTAGTAATGTCGATTCCTTAACCAATTGATGAATGGAAACTGAAGTCTGTTAGTAGATTCCTAGACTTGGGTCGTGAAGATCGTTCAAGATTCCTAAATGTTAACATTTAGTCCACAATTGTTGGAAAATTAATTGAAAAAAAAATGTACTCCTCCTTTTGGTATGAATTATTCAAATGAATGGCCTTAGCACTGCAGAACCAAATCAAGCTCTTTGGAGATGACGTGAATAATAAAGTTTTTGTTTATTTATTTTTTCAATCCCTGACAAGTTTATTATAATTTTAGGTTTGTTATGTCTGTCTTATTTATTGAGCAGGATTGTACAAAACTTTGCCTGTAGATTTGGACGAAAATTGGCCGAAAGTTCGGCCTCATGATTGGCTGCAAGTGGTTTGGTTTTGGAAGGGGTCCAGGGCACAAATTCCCGAGATGTATACTATAGCTGGTTCACTTAAGGTAGATTCTTGGATGAGCCCTTTGTTTACGGGACGTTTGTTTGGCGGCCGCTGATTGGCTGGTAAGTGGAGGTAGGCAACTCCCAGCCAATCAGCGGCCGCCAAACAAACGTCTCGTAGGCATAGGGCTCACCCAAGAATCTACATTAAGTGAACCAGCTATAGTATTGCAGAAGCCCCAGTTTTTCGCCATGCCCCTAGGTTAGGTTCGGTTAGGTTAGGTTATTTTGGTTAACAGGTCTTGAGAGTAATTTGGTTGTGGGAAACATAATGAGATTATTTTCAAGAAGATTCAAGGGTTAGTTTTTAATATAAGGCATCCCGCTTTTTCAGGGTAGGTATCATTACTCGGTTACAGCTTGGGAATATGCGTCCAGGGCAGGGTAAGGTGTATACTTCTTATTATGGGGATTTCTTACAACCTTGGCGGAGGTTTTCTAAAATAATGTTAACAGTTGAAATTTAAGGTAATTTTAATAAATATTTATATGACAAATATTAATAAGAAACAGTATATGTTTATGCAATTAATTTTGATAAGAAGTAAATATTATTATAGTAAATGCTGTTAGAAAAATAGAAAATACTATTATGATGAATGTTGAAAAAAATAGCAAATATTTTTGCATTGCTATTGTTACGAATCATATTCTTCAAATATACACCTTCATTTTCAGTTTTGCTGCTGTTCGGGAAAGCTATCAGTTTCATCCGAGTCTTGGTAAATAATACATACGCAACTGATGTAATCCGGATTAAAAAATAAGTAAATAAAAAAGAGCACTGTATAATACCACTTGGTAATGGAAAACGAAACTTGCCCTACTTTTCAAATCAATACTGTGACCATAAACATTACTGTATACACACGTGTATATATATATATATATATATATATATATATATATATATATATATATATATATATATAATATCACTATATTATATTTATAATATGTACATTTTTTTATCACAACACTATGACTAGTTTTATTCATAAACACGACCCCGTAGGAGGCTAGTGCCATCAGTGCACCCCCCTACGGTGCACTATAGGCATTACTTCTGGTTCTTTGCAGCGTGCTTTCGGCTGCTTGTTCATTACTTTTACTGTACCTCCTTTTCATACTATCTTCCATCCATCTTACTTTCCACCATCTACTAACAATGCTTTAAAGGGCAACTGCTGTGAGGTTTTCCTCCTGTTACACCTTTCAAACCTTTTACTCTCAATTTCCGTTTCAGCGCTGAATGGCCTCATAGGTCCCAGTGCTTGGCCTTTGGTCTAAATGCTATATTCTATTCAGTTCACAAACACGAAGCTGCAAATGTGGTTTAACAACGTAATTCGCTCTACATCAGAAATAATACCGAGGGGAAATTATGATAAGTGATAGTCACCTGATACACATATATACTATACACACACACACACACACACACACACACATATATATATATATATATATATATATATTTATATATATATAAATCTATATATATATATATATATAATATATATATATATATATATATATATATATATATATATATAAATAATCGGAAACAACAATACGAAGCGTAATAAAAAACCTGAAGTCTAGTGACTAAAATCCGGAGAGACAAACAAAGGTATTAACTAGCGAGCACACACAAAACTTTCACGGCGTTTTGTAAACAAAAGAAATGAGAGAGAGAGAGAGAGAGGTGGTTAGCGTAAAACCTGGCGAAAATCTAGCATTTTTATAGTGGGACGTTTAAACTCTTACTTCTGCATTTTCTTATATTTCATAATTAAAAAAAAAGGGGGGGGGGCGGGCGGGCGACGTATTAGAATTAAAAACTAGATCTCTCGTGGATGGGGGTAAGGTGGGAATATTAGATTTGATTGAGAAAAAGATGACTTTTATTAATTTTTTTTTCTTTAGTTGCTAAGTTTTTTTTTGTGCATGTATGTCTCTATTTATTATTATATTTTATTTATTTATTTTTCTTTGTCAATCTTTTGTAGGCGAGCCGCTTTTACCTCTGATTATTAGCAAGATAAATCTGCTTATCTTCATGTATTAAACTTCTAACAATTCATATGAAAAAATGCGAGCTCGATTCTCGGGCATTCCATTGAGGTGTCAGAGATGTATATTTCTGGTGATAGGAGTTCACACTCGACGTGGTTCTGAAGTCACGTCAAGCCGTTGGTCCCGTTGCTGAATAACCATTCGTTCCATGTAATGTAAAAACACCATACCATACATAGTTTAAGACTTGTTTCCATAATAAAAAGCTAAAAAATTTATAAACATGCTTTTGAAAAAAATTCTAATATTACGTCTAATGAAAATTAGTATTGTGAATAACGTGGATATAAACAACTCAGTTATATTTGAGTTACAATGTTGGTTTAAGACTTAGTTCCATATTGAAGATATCAATGGAATAAATTAATCGAAAAAATATTTAGAATAGACATTTTTAATGACATGAATATAGAAAATCTCGCTATATTAGAATTCAACTTTTGTTTAAGATTTATCTCTATCATGAAAATAAGATAATAAAGATAATTAAAGATTTATATCTATAATGAAAAAACGTTAATACAAAATAATTAAAAATACGTTTAAATATATATAATATCTATATATATAATTATATATATATAGATATATATATATATATATAGTATACACACACACACACACATATATATATATATATATATATATATATAGTATAGTATATCACCACACACACATATATATATATATTATACATATATATATAACATATATACATATAGTATATATATATATATATATATATATATATATATATATATATATATATATATATATATATATATATATATATATATATATGTTTTTATAAGGTCCAAATGCACTACCTTACGGCACTCCAGATCTTGTAAAATGGACGCATCTGAGGACATTATCATAGAGATGGAGGACTTCATGTTCCCCCAAGAGTCGTTTAGGTCTCTATCGCCTCTCTAAGCTCCAGGAGATACAATGGAGAGAGATCTAATGCTCACTCTGCATGCAAACGCCTCTCTGAAAGGTAGCAACTTGATAAATACCCGGATTTCAAGTAAATTCTGAGAGAGAGAAAGAGAAGGGACCGGGGTTGAGGGCGGGAACATTTTTAGAATATTTCGTCTTTGGTTCCGAAGAGTGTATATTAAGATAGATAGATAGATAGAGGGAGAGAGTCTGTCAAAGAACATTTCATCTTTGGTTCCGAGGAGAATGTATTGAGAGAGAGAGAGAGACAGCGAGTCTGTCAAAGAACATTTCATATTTGGTTCCAAGGAGAATGTATTGAGAGAGAGAGAGAGAGAGTCTGTCAAAGAACATTTCATCTTTGGATCCAAGGAGAATGTATTGAGAGAGAGAGAGAGAGAGAGAGAGAGAGAGAGAGAGAGAGAGTCTGTCAAAGAACATTTCATCTTTGGTTCCGAGGAGAATGTATTGAGAGAGAGAGAGAGAGTCTGTAAAAGAACATTTCATCTTTGGTTTCGAGGAGAATGTATTGTGAGAGACAGAGAATCAGTCTTTAATAGAACTTTTCGTCTTTCGTTCCGAGGAGAATGTACTGAGAGAGAGAGAGAGAGAGAGACAGAGAGTCTGTCAAAGAACATTTCATATTTGGTTCCGAGGAGAATGTATTGAGAGAGAGAGAGAGAGAGAGAGAGAGTCTGTAAAAGAACATTTCATCTTTGGTTCCGAGGAGAATGTATTGAGAGAGACAGAGAGAATCAGTCTTTAATAGAACTTTTCGTCTTTGGTTCCGAGGAGAATGTGTTGAGATAGATAGACAGAGAGTTTCATAGAATATTTTTTTTATTTTTCCGTAGAGTATTTATGAGAGAGAGAGAGAGCACTTCGTCTTTGGTTCCGAGGAGAATGTATTGAGAGAGAGCGAGAATGAGAAAGAGTTTCATAGAACATTTTTTCTCTTGTTCTGAAAAGAATTTATTATGAGAGAGAGGGAAACATAAAACGCAACGCCCCACTTTTTCATTTATTCAACAACTGGACGCAGCTGCCTGCACCATGCATTATTCATCATTCACGGTACTTGGAGTGAACAAATTTCCTCCTTCATCCTTCCGAGATTTCACATCACGGGGTCACAGTGCAAAGCACAGGATATATATATTTTTTTATCTATTTATTTTTTTTTTTGCTCGACACGAAAACAAATAATTTTTGCAGCGCATATTATCCGCTTTGCAGGTGCAGTCTCTAGAGCACATTTGTTGTAAGCGCCTCAGTGGCGTGGTCGGTATGGTCTTGGCGTGCCACCTCGGTGGCCTTGAGTTCGATTCTCGGGCATTCCACCGAGGGGTTAGAGATGCGTATTTCTGGTGATAGAAGTTCACTCTCGACGTGGTTCGGGAGTCAGGTATAAAGCCGTTGGTCCCTTTGCTGAATAACCACTCCTGGTTCCATGCACGTAAAAACACCATACAAACAAACAGACAAAGAACGCAGTTGTCGTTTTTCTCAATAAAATGAATTTTTTTTGTTTGCAGTTCCTACTATTGACGTGCGACTTTTCGCTTAAAACGTTATTTTTTCCTCCGGAAAAACTAATCCAGTGCGACTAGTGCTTTTAGGCTTTTGAATAATGCTTTATCAGTTCCAAATCTCGCCTCTTCGATTGGATGAAGTTTGATGGGAGGGAGAGAGGGGATATATATATATACTTATATATATATATATATATATATATATATATATATATATATATATATATATATATATAGTATGATGTATGTATATATATATATACATACTGTATATATAATATATATATATATATATACATATATATATGCTATATATATATATATATATATATATATATATATATATATATATTATATATATATATACACACACATAAAATATATATACACAGTTTGCACATTTCTATGTGTGTGTGAGAGAGAGAGAAGAGTCCACCTCATGTAGCCAAAAACTAATATTTCCCCAAACAAGCAAATATATTATAACTTTTTTTAGATCGTATTTCACCGTTGAAAGCCGTTCTATATTTATTTATTTTATTTTGAACACTCGGCTTCAGACCCAGATGAGCAGAAAATTGCTGTTTGAATTCCGAGAACCGATACGTACTGTTTAGTATATGCGTATGTTCATTTGCTCTCTCTCTCTCTCTCTCTCTCTCTCTCTCTCTCTCTCGTCCAAGTTTGGTCATTATGCTCGGTACGAATTTGCTTCGTAAGTGGTCTTAAAAATTTATAACGTAGGAAAGTATGGTGATTTAGCATAATAATTATAATAATAATAATAGTTTAATTAAGGAATTTCAAGAAAGTATGCTTGAGAGAGGGTGTTCCATAAATTCAACAATAATAATAAAAATGCCAATTATTAAGAAGTACCGCACCGCTGGGCCAGAAAAGCGAGTAATAAGAAAAATAGAAAAGATAATATATAAGATTAATTCGCTGAATTCTGCCATTTTACTCAACAGAATTTGTTTAAAAGAGGGCCTTCAAATAATAATAATAATAATAATAATAATAATAATAATAATAATAATAATAATAATAAAATAATAATAATAATAATAATAATAATTTGAACGAGACCCACATTCAAGCACGTTTTACTTGAATATAATTGGTACCCAAGTGGCACTGATTTCATGAATAGCCTCCTCCTCAATTATATTCAATGATATAACATCTCTGTGGAGCTGAATAATAATAATAATAATAATAATAATAATAATAATAATAAATAATAATGGAATTTCAAATCCAAAAATTTCTTAGTGTCTGTATAATATGTATTTACTCTAAATTAGCAGAAATTTTCTATAACCATTTTATTATTTCTTCTCCTAGAAAATACCGAAAAAAGAAAGAAAACTGCCGTTTCAGCCATTTCTTTCCCAACCCTCCGATCTCCCTTTTTGCAAGAACGCAAAAATGAAATAAATAAATAAATAAAAAACGAAGCTGAATCTTACGAAAACTGGAAAAACGCCGACGTTGATGGTCTCCATCCATAGCTGTTTTCTTTCCCTATCCCTCTATCTCCTTTTTTGCCGGAACGGAAGAAAAACAAAATTGAAGATTAATTCTACGGAAAACGCTTCGTTCAGCGACTATGGTAGATTCACATCGACCGTGCATTTGATGTCTAGGTCCGCGTCCCTTACGACACTCCTCATTGGCTGTTGATAAGCCAGTTGCAGGGCTGGAAACTCTCAGTCTCTCGAGAGTTCACATAGGCAGGATGTATGTTCCACCTCTCCTGAGGAGGGATAAGTCTTTCAAAAGCATCCCTCAGGAGAGGTGGAATATACATCCTGCCTATATGAACTCAGGAGAGACACTGAGAGTTTCCAGCCCTGTGATTGGCTTATCAACAGCCATTCAGGAGCTTCGTAAGGCATGGGCCTAGACTTCGGGAATGAAATTTCTCCCTCTCTAAATTCCCTCCTCTTGTAGCGGCTCCCATTTTCAATTTCTTGTTCCCTATTGATGTCCCCGTCTCGATTCTCGAGCAAGAATGGTGACCCCTGCCCCTCACCCAAGCCCCTTCTCGCCCTATTCCGAATCGGGAGATCGAACACGACCCAATCGAGTTCCTCTTTTTATATTTTTTTTCATTTTTTATTTATTCTCCTCGGCCATCACAGATGAGTTCGACCTTTTGAATGTCGTGTGAATTGGTAATTTGCTCACCCGGTGTGGTAGTTATAGGGGAGTTTTTTTTAGGGAGTTGTTTATTATTATTATTATTATTATTATTATTATTATTATTATTATTATTATTATTATTATTATTATTATTACTTTTTTTTTAGTAGATAGTTCCCTCCAAGTTGTGGTTTCAGTTGTTCGCGTTTGACAGCACTTTGATTTCTTTAAGAGATTATCGTTTAACTTTTTTTTTATTTTATGAATTAGTATATTGTACCACTTTGACTTAGACACTTACTGAAGGAAATAGTATATTGTACCGGTTTTGACTTGGACACTTACTGAAGGAATTAGTATATTGTACTGGTTTGACATGGAGACTTACTTAAGGAATTAGTATATTGTAATAGTTTGATAGACACTTAATGAAGGAATGTTTATATTGTACCAGTTTGACTTAGACACTTACTGAAAGAATTACTATACTGTACCAGTTTGACTTAGACACTTACTGAAGGAATTAGTATACTGTACCAGTTTTACCTAGACACTTACTAAAGGATTTAGTATATTGTAATAGTTTGATAGACACTTAATGAAGGAATCAGAAATTGCACCAGTTTGATTTAGACACTTGCTGAAGGAATTTGTATATTATACCAATTTGACTTAGGGAATTACTGAAGGAATTAGTATATTGTACCAGTTTGACATAGACACTTATTGAAGGAATTAGTATATTGTACCAGTTTGACTTTGATGCTTACTGAAGGAATTAGTATACTGTACCAGTTTTACTTATATTCTTACTGAAGGAATTAGTGTATTGTACCAGTTTGACTTAGACGCTTACTGAAGGAATTAGTGAACTGTACCAGTTCGACTTAGACGCTTACTGAAGGAATTAGTATATTGTACCAGGTTGACTTAGACTTACAGAAGGAATTAGTATATGGTACCAGTTTGACTTAGACGCTTACTGAAGGAATTAGTATACTGCACCAGTTTTACTTAGACACTAACTAAAGGAATAAGAATATTGTACCAGTTTGACATAGACACTTACTGAAGGAATTAGTATATTGTACCAGTTTTACTTAGACACTTACTGAAGGGATAAGTATATTGTTCCAGTTTGACTTAGACACTTACTGAAGGAATTTGTATATTGTACCAGTTTTACTTTTTGACTTAGACACTTACTGAAGGAATTAATATATTGTACTAGTTTGACTTAGACGCTTACTGAAGGAATAAGTATACTGCACCAGTTTGACGTAGACACCTACTGAAGGAATTAGTATATTGTACCAGTTTTACTTGGACACTTACTGAAGGAATAAGTATATTGTTCCAGATTGACTTTGACACTTACTGAAGGAATTAGTATATTGTACCAGTTTTGACTTAGACAATTACTGAAGGAATAAATATATTGTACCAGATTGACATAGACGCTTAGTGAAGGAATAAGTATATTGCACCAGTTTGACTTAGACACTTACTGAAGGAATTAGTATATTGTACCAGTTTGACTTATACACTTACTGAAGGAATTAGTACATTGTACCAGTTTGACTTAGATGCTTACTGAAGGAATAAGTATATTGTACCAGTTTGACTTAGACAATTACTGAAGGAATTTGTATATAATACCAGTTTTACTTAGACACTTATTGAACCAATAAGTATATTGTACCAGTTTGACTTAGACACTTACTGATGGAATAAGTATATTGTATGAGATTGACTTAGACACTTAGTTAAGGAATAAGTATATTGTACCAGTTTTACTTAGATGCTTACTGAAGGAATTAGTATATGGTACCAGTTTGACTTAGACGCTTACTGAAAGAATTAGTATAATGTACCAGTTTGACTAAGACACCCACTGAAGAAATTAGTATATTGTACCAGTTTGACTTAGACGCTTACTGAAGGACTTTGTATATTGTACCAGTTTGACTTTTTGACTTAGACACTTACTGAAGGAATTAATATATTGTACTAGTTTGACCTAGACGCTTACTGAAGGAATAAGTATACTGCACCAGTTTGACGTAGGCTCTTACTGAAGGAATTAGTATATTGTACCAGTTTTACTTAGACACTAACTGAAGAAATAAGTATATTGTTCCAGTTTGACTTTGACACTTACTGAAGGAATTAGTATATTGTACCAGTTTGACTTAGACAATTACTGAAGGAATAAGTATATTGTACCAGATTGACTTAGACGCTTAGTGAAGGAATAAGTATATTGCACCAGTTTGACTTAGACACTTACTGAAGGAATTAGTATATTCTACCAGTTTGACTTAGACACTTACTGAAGGAATTAGTATATTGTACCAGTTTGACTTAGATGCTTACTGAAGGAATAAGTATATTGTACTAGTTTGACTTAGGCAATTACTGAAGGAATTTGCATATTATACCAGTTTGACTTAGACACTTACTGAACCAATAAGTATATTGTACCAGTTTGACTTAGACACTTACTGAAGGAATTAGTATATTGTACCAGTATGACTTACACAATTACTGATGGAATAAGTATATTGTACCAGATTGACTTAGACACTTAGTGAAGGAATAAGTATATTGTACCAGTTTGACTTATACACTTACTGAAGGAATTAGTATATTGTACCAGGTTGACTTAGATGCTTACCGAAGGAATTAGTATACTGCACCAGTTTTACTTAGACACTTACTGAAGGAATAAGTATACTGCACCAGTTTGACGTAGACACTTACTGAAGGAATAAGTATATTGTACCAGTTTGACTTAGACACTTATTGAAGTAATAAGTATATTGTACCAGTTTGACTTAGACAATTACCGAAGAAATAAGTATTTTTACCAGTTTGACTTAGATGCTTAGTGAAGGAATAAGTATATTGTACCAGTTTGACTTAGACAATTACTGAAGGAATTTGTATATTGTACCAGCTTGATTTGGACACTTACAGAAGGAATAAGTATATATTATACCAGTTTGAATTAGACGCTTAGTGAAGGAATTTGTATATTGTACCAGTTTGCCTTAGACACTTACTGAATGAATTAGTGTACTGTACCATTTTGACTTAGACACTCACTGTAGGAATTAGTATATTGTACCAGCTTGACTTAGACACTCACTGAAGGAATTAGTATATTGTACCAGCTTGATTTGGACACTTACTGAAAGAATAAGTATATTGTATCAGTTTGACTTAGACACTTACTGAAGGAATTAGTATATTTTACCAATTTGACTTAGACAATTACTGAAGGAATAAGTATATTGTGCCAGATTGACTTAGACGCTTAGTGAAGGAATAAGTATGTTGTACCAGTTTGACTTAGATGCTTTCTGAAGGAATTAGTATATTTTACTAGTTTGACTTAGACACTTACTGAATGAATAAGTATATTGTACCAGATTGACTTAGACGCTTAGTGAAGGAATAAGTATATTGTACCAGTTTGACTTAGATGCTTTTTGAAGGAATTAGCATATTGTACCAGTTTGACTGAGACACTTACTGAATGAATTAGTATACTGTACCAGGTTGACTTAGACACTTACTGAAGGAATTAGTATATTCTAATAGCTTGACTTAGACACTTACTGAAAGAATAAGTATATATTGTACCAGTTTGACTTACTAGATGCTTACTGAAGGAATAAGTATATTGTACCAATTTGACTTAGACGCTTACTGAAGGAATTAGTATATTGCACCAGTTTGACTTAGCACTTCTTGAAGGAGTTCGTATTTTGTACCAGTTTGACTTAGACACTTACTGAAGAAATTAGTATATTGTACCAGTTTGACTTAGACGCTTACTGAAAGAACTTGTATATTGTACCAGTTTTACTTAGAAGCTTATTGAAGGAATTAGTATATTGTACCAGTCTGACTTAGACACTTATTGATGGAATTAGTATTCTGTACCAGTTTGACTTAGATGCTTAATGAAGGAATTAGTATATTGTACTAGTTTGACTTGGACAATTACTGAAGGAATTAGTATATTGTACCAGTTTGACTTAGATGCTTACTGAAGGAATTAGTATATTGTACCAGTTTGACTTAGACGCTTACTGAAGGAATTAGTATATTGTACCAGTTTGACTTAGACTCTTACTGAAGGAATTAGTATATTGTACCAGTTTGACTTAGACACTTACTGAAGGAATTAGTATATTGTACCAGTTTGACTTAGACTCTTATTGAAGGAATTAGTATATTGTACCAGTTTGACTTAGACACTTACTGGAGAACTTATGAACTTATGTGAGAACTTCGCTTCTCCATTGTTTCTTATGGAGATAAATCATTCAGTATTGACTTGCGAATTGCTTTCCAACGCAATACATATTAGTGTCGTAGAGAAATGAAAAGTATTTTATTTGTATTTCTATTTTGAAAATTTACTGAATTTCTTTTATAAAGAACATGGAATTCTATATGTCAAAGCTTCGTAGACTTCACCATAGCAATTCACGTTTTCTGTTATGTTTTGATAACATATAACACAAGCTCAGTGTCAATTTTCCTATTTGAAGATTAAAACTAAAAAAAAAAAAAAATCTTATATCGGAAGGGACTCTGCAAAGCACCCTAAGTAATGCCTACTGTGCACCGCGTGAGATGCACCAGCGGCATTACCCCTCACGGTGATTAGGGGTAGGATGGTCATAAGTGGCTGTCCATGTTTTGGCCGGTTCCTAACGACGTGTCGACCCTGCCTTTATATGACCGTATGACCGGCACTTTTTTTGGCGTCAAGGGCTCGCTCGCTATAGCAGCCATTGCTAACAACAGTCTTTTCAATTGCATTCTCAGAGAGGGTGGGGGGTTGGGGGGTGGGGGTTAAGTATTCGCCATGGAACGACGCCAGAGTTCCATGTCGACGGTGTTCGATCGCTATAAATTCTGGAAATGGCTTCCGGAGTTCCGCCTGTGCATTTTTCTGCAGGGCGTCTCTCTCTCTCTCTCTCTTTCTCTCTCTCTCTCTCTCTCAGTGCAGATGACTTTTCGCGTCTGGTAGGAAAGAATAGCTTTCTATTGTGCTCGTTCCTGTGAAACTTATGCTCTCTCTCTCTCTCTCTCTCTCTCGCTCTCTCTCTCTCTCTCTCTCTCTCTCTCTCTCTCTCTCTATATATATATATATATATATATATGTTATATATATCTGTATCTATATAGTATATATGTATATGTATATATATATATATATATATATATATATATATACTATTCGTGCAATAGTACAATTACTATAGTTGATTCACATATAGTCAGGATGCATGTTTAACTTCTCCTGAGGGATACGTCTTTCAAAAGTATCCCTCAGGAGAGGTGAAACATACATCCTGCCTATGTGAACACTCGAGAAACTGAGTTTCTTTCCAGCCATGTGATTGACTTATCAACAGCCAATCAGGAGCATCGTAAGGGACTGGCGTGGACATCAGATGCAAGGTTGATGTGAATCTACTTCAGAAGGACCTCATTCAAACTGGATGGTATCTATACTCTGTTTTTTCCATCTGTCCATCCGCCTGTGGTGTTTTCGCATGGTAACACTGCTTCCCGGGCTTTAAATAGTTACGCTATGTGTAAGTTTCAGGTAAATAGAAGGATATCTGGGTGTACATTTGCAACTGAAAAGCGTTTTAATAATTTACTGTACGCGAATTCCACCGTTAATATTCGAAATAGCATATTGATATTATTGGTGAAGGTAAGCTGAATGTGACTATAAAGTTTAAAGCCCAAGTTACGCAGTGTTACCATACACAAACACCACAGGCGGGTGGAGGAGATGGAAAAAACCGCTCAAGGTCAACCATTCTTCATTATTAAGTATCCAAGGTATACCACCCAGTCTGAATGAGGTCCTTCTAGAGATATATAAAACACACACGCACACACACACACACACACACACACATATATATATATATATATATCATAATATATATATATATGTGTGTGTGTGTGTGTGTGTGTATTTATATAAATGTTTAATGTATATAGTTCATGTATATGTACACATGAATATGTATATGTATAGTTTATATGTATATATATATACATAATATATATATATATATATATATATGTATATATACTTTTAATATACATACAAACAATTCGTATGTAAACATATATAACGAAATCATAAAAAATACGATATACACATCAGACAACCCACACCTCCAAGGGGAAAAAAACAAAAAAAAAAAGAAAAGGTAGAACTTCATCGTCTTCGATAATGTTCCCACTCCCAGCCTTTGGCGTCTCGTTAGATGAACATCCCGGGCGGACATTATCATAGAGATGGTGAACTTCACGTTTCCCTGAGCATCGTTTACATCTCTATCGTCTCTTTCTGTAAGCTCCAGAGAGAAACAAGAGAGAGAGAGAGATCTAAAGCTCACTCTGCATGCAAACGTGACTCGGAAAGGTAGCGGCCCCGATAAACACGGGAGGGTAGGGGTGGGGTAGGGGGGGTAGGGGGGGGCGGATTTGCAGGAATCACTGGGTAAATAAAACGGAACTGGCTGGCCACCTCTGGTTCATGGACAAGTAGTACTAGTAGTAGGTCTCCGGTCACACGAGGGTAGTTGAGAGAGAGAGAGAGAGACGAAAAAATTCATAGTTTATCACAAGAGGGCAGTTGTGTGTGTAAAAACCAAGTTCTGAACGAGAGAGAGAGAGAGAGAGAGAGACGAAAAAATTCAGTTTATAACATGAAGGCATTGGTGTGTCGAAAATCCAAGTACTGAACGAGAGAGAGAGAGAGAGAGAGAAAGAGAGAGGATCCCATAGTTTATAACATGAGGGCAGCTGTGTGTGTAAAAACGAAGTTCTGAACGAGCGAGAGAGAGAGAGAGAGAGAGACGAAAAAATTCAGTTTATAACATGAAGGCAGTGGTGTGTCGAAAGTCCAAGTACTGAACGAGAGAGAGAGAGAGAGAGAAAGAGAGAGAGAGAGAGAGATCCCAAAGTTTATAATATGAGGGCAGCAGTGTGTGTAAAAACGAAGTTCTGAACGAGAGAGAGAGAGAGAGAGAGATTCATAGTTTATGACGTGGGGACAGTTTGTTTTAGGTGACAAGTAGTTCTCAATATTTGTAATGTCTCATTCTCTGTCAAGTTTCTTCTATTTTGAGCTTAATATTTTTCTAAAATTCATTGCTAAAAATAATCTAAAATGTCCAATGGTTTCTGAATCATATGAGTTAAGTGGATTACTCAAGAATTTTATTGTTTAATGTGTGTGATAAAGGTCTTTTTTTCCTTCTCTTTTATCAAAAATAGCAAAGTCAGTATTATTGAGAACGCAACATTAGCAACTAAGGAAGTAATATCCATAAGATAACAGAAACATTCATAGCGAAACATAAACTACTTAATATGTTACTCATAAAGAAACATAGACACCTAAGGAGATAATATCTATTAATTCCTTAGAAAACTTAAGCAACTAAGAAAATATTATTCATAAGGAATCTTAAACAGCTAATAAAACATTCTTCATATAAAATCACAAACAACCACAAACTTCACAGAAAGACCGAATTTGTCCAAGTCCAACAGAACTAGAGAATTTATTAATCTCTCTCTCTCTCTCTCTCTCTCTCTCTCTCTCTCCTGAAAATGAAGAGGGCCTTATCTGGCGTGAGACCTCGTAAAGTCAACTTTAATCGTTTCAGTTTTTCAATTTCTGCTCCGCACTCGAGTCCTCATCTCGATCCCGTCTTTGGGGTTACTTGATGTACGATGATTTTGGTTAAAGGCCAAAATGGGCGAAAAAATTATGTCCATTTGATCGGAAAGTTTCTTGAACGAGGAAGGAGGATTCGTTAGGCGTTTATAAATAAATCGATACTTTGTATTCTACGAGTTTGAGCATCGTTTTGATTGAATGGGATACAATAACATTAGCATCTGTCTCAATCTCTCGTATGCATTGAGAAATGTATGCTAATAACAACGTTAAACTTTCGTTTTCGTTAATCTAATTGTTGCCTCGTTATAATAATTATAAAAAGTTTTTTTTATATATGAGTTTTTCAAATATTTTTAACTCTCTCATTCATTCCCATCACTATTTTACAACCGAATTTTTATACAATATCTTTCCCAAAGCTTGACTGTTGTGTTTCAATTCACATACGTAGTTTGAGTTTTAGTTTTCTGTAAAATAAAACTATTGAGGTGGCCATTTGCCTGTCTGTCCGCACTTTTTCTGTCCGCCTTCAGATCTTAAAATCTGCTGAGGCTAGAGGGCTGCAAATTGGTATGTTGATCATCCACTGTCCAATCATCCAACTTGCCAAATTGCAGACCTCTAGCCTCTTTAGTTTTTTTTTTATTTTTTTACTGAAGGTTAAAATTAACCATAATGTGCTTCTGGCAACGATATAGGATAGGCCGCCGCCGGGCCGGGGTTGAAGTTTCATGGGCCTCGGCTCATACAGCATTGTACCGAGACCATCGAAATATAGATGTATGTCGTCTTGATTATACGATGTTCAGAAAACTTGATTGTGCAGAGGAAACTTCGGCGCATTTTTTTGCTTGTATATCTTATGTTCTTAGAAAGATGAATTTTGCATCAAACAATTATATATATATATATATATATATATATATATATATATATATATATGTATATATATATTTATATATATGTATATATATATATATATTTATATATATGTATATATATAGGTATATATATATATATATATATATATGTATATATATATATATATATATATATTTATATATATATATATATATATATATATGTATATATATATAATATAAATATATATATATATATATATATATATATATATATATATGATAGAATAATATATATCATATATATATATATATATATATATTTATATAATATAATATATATATAATATATAATATATATACATTTAATATATATAAATATATATATATATATATAATATAATTATATAATATATATGCATTTAATATATATATATATATATATATATATATATATACAAATACATATACACATATACATACACGCCACACGCATTCCAATTGAAAGATAAAATTTAGAATTCCCTGGAAAACTCATCTCCTGTAGTGTTTTTTTTTTTTTTTTTTTCGATTCCCTGATCTGAAGAGGGGTGCTCGGGGGAATCTAATCTCTGTTACGGGCATCTGAATGGTTGGTTGTTCAACCGTAATCCTATGTATTCCTCACTCTTACGTTCTTCCGTATGCATAAGAAATAGCTCTTCGATTTCTATACTTTCCCCAGTGCATAAACAGATCAATCAGGCGGACGGTACCATAGTAGCTTCACATCACCCGTGCATCTGATGTCTAGGCCAGTCCCTTGCGACGCTCCTGATTGGCTGTTGATAAGCCACTCACAGGGCTGGAAACTCACAGACTCTCTCAGAGTTCATATAGGCAGGATGTATACTCCACCTTTCCTTAGGGATACTATTGAAAGACGTATCTCTCAGGATAAGTGAAACATACATCCTGCCTATGTGAACTTTCGTGAATCTACTAATGTACTAAACGGCACCAGTCAATGTGCCTCGCTGTCGAACTTTCTCTGTTCCAGAGGTCCTATATTCATTCATTCCTACTCACACCGTTGGACTGTGTATTTTTATTTTAATGTTTTTTTATTTTTATTTCTTAATATTCTGTTTTATTATTTTTAACCTTTTTATTATTGTTATTTTTTTATTATTTTATTCTTTGTGGAACAGCCTGCCTGAGGATGTCGTGCAA
>NC_087219.1:32085132-32090132 GCF_015104395.2 Macrobrachium nipponense
ATCGACTTGTTGGCCGAGTAGATAATGTCACTGGAGTCCTGATTCCTCCTCAGCTTTCTGTGCGCTGGTTCGATCCTATTAGGCGAAGAACTTTTTATCAACTAAAGTTAATTTCCCTTCGGTTAACATATATGGGGGGGGAAAATTGTAATTTAAATTTCCTGAAAGGCAGAGCGAATTGGATATTCAAAGGAATTTTGTAGCTTGATGCTTGTATATGAATCACGGTGATGTGGGTAAAAAATTCATATTGTATATATATAAATATATAATATATTTTATATATAACTAATACTATATATATATTTAGATATACTATATTATATATACTACCTATATAATATATATATATATATATATATATATATATATATATATATATATATATATATATATATATATATAGACAGAAAGACAGACACTCCAAGATGGATGACACCAGGAATTATTGGCTCTCCCTTAATCATTTCGTTCCTGCATATTCAAGTTCATTATTTAAAACCAGACTTTCTTTTCCCGATCGAAGCGAGACACATAGACAGACAAACAGACAAACAAGACACAGGGAGGGGAAGAGGAGGCAGACAAACAGACAGACAAGACACAGGGAGAGGAAGAGGAAGAGAAAGAGGAGGAGGGGGGCCAAAGAGCAGGCACGCGCGAGTGTACGAAACGGGTAGGGACATGTTCAAGACCACATTATGTTATTGTTATTGTTATTGCAGCTCCATGTCGAGTTCATTCACTGTTATTGGAATGGGACAGTCTGCTTTTATATCCTGTTTTTTTTCTTTTTTCTTATTGACTGGTAATGCCTTTTCTTTTTGCCAGCAGTGGGAATTACTTTTCGTGCCAGCAGTAGGAATGGAAGTACCATGTTCTCATTTAGGGTTCGAATTCCTTCTACAAGTTTTGCTAAGTGTATGAAATATCACAACTACTACTCCCTTTCGTTTTCTTTTACTATATAATTTTGTTTTACTTCTGTGTTGAAAAAAAATACTTGCTTTTGCAATCTTTATCTTTATTTACAAGGTTGTGAAAATATCTCTCGTCTGCAATTAGTATTCTTTTTACTTTATTAAAGTTAATGGCTACTTCAGCAGCGTTACACTTGTAGAGATTCTTGTCAATTTTCAGAATAGCGGCTTTTTCCGTGCTGTTTAAACAGGCTAGTAGAGCGCCTATAGAGGTCATGATCAAATACAGGGTTAAAATTGGTGCATATATTTGAATTTTCAGATAACCATGATATCATAGTCGTCACCTGTATTTGATCATGACCTCTATAGGCGCTCTACTAACCTGTTTAAGTAGCACGGAAAAAGGAGCTATCCGGAATATAGGAAAGAAACTCTACAAGTGTAACGCTGCTGAAGTAGCCATTACTTTTAATAAAGTATGCTTGAAAGAGGGTCTGCTTCCAAAGTATTCTTTTTATAATTCCATGTCAATTCTCAGAATTGGTACGCGTTTCATCGTTATTCGGTGTCCTCTGTGTGATTTCCCTGTAGCTTTTCAGGGATTCAAACGTGTGCCTTCGATGACAGTTGAGAAAGTGGTGATTTATCAAACAGCGTGGCGGAGGTCCTAATCAAATTTGGAAATGGGTTGTTCACTTATTACTATGACATATAGAAATCTAGTTTTTTCTCGTCTAATATTCACTTTCATAGACATCAGTCGACCTCCCTTCTGTTCATTCCAGCGCATTTTGTTTTCATTATAGAAAATTTTATATAATTCATGATGAATTTGTTATTTTACTCAAGAAAAATACCACAGTTTTCCTTTGCACTGCTATTGCAAGTCATTTTAGCTTCAATGTTCTCAGGTCTTGTAATATGTACAAAAGTATTACTCTTTTGATGAATTCTTGTGGAATCATTCCCAGTTGTAAACATACAGTATGTTTTGCGTTATACGTTTACTTGCACAATCACTATATTAAAGTCATAACATCTCGATGAATATGACATCAAATTTACAAGCTTCCAAATTTTTGGGACCGAAGTTTTTACCTTACCCTCAACTTCAAAAGTTTTTCATCAAGAATTCTCAGACTGAAACCATTTTCATCTCACTCATTTGCTGTTTAGTACAATTTTTCAGAGTTTTTTCTCATGAGTGGTAAATGACGTTCCACATGACGTCAGTAAATAAAATTTTGTCAACAGATCGTAGAATATTATTGCGGATTCCACTTAACAGACTAAAGTTTACTTAATTTTTTCACGCATTTTTAATGAACACAAAGACATATCTCCGTCACCCCATATCATTATACACCGAACCCTTTCTAAAATAGTGATGACCCAAATTTGTTACTATACTAACGCTGAGTAACCGTCACTCAAGAGCATTTGCCTTCAACCAATGTGAGACAAAATTTTAGGAAGGTTCGTAAGAGAGAGAGAGAGGAGAGAGAGAGAGAGAGAGAGAGAGAGAGATATGAATCCCGATTGCAATTCCTTGTTTACGACTTTTATCGCCGCTCTGACAATCGGACATTTTTTTCTCTTTTGGGGAAAAAGACCCATCATATTGCGACGACAATGGACCTCCCCTTTTTCGAACGAACGGAAAACGAGACGGAGAGGAATCAGGAGATAAGAAGGCTTACTGTTTAATTCTGTCTGTTTGTTTGTCTTATTGTTTGCTTGTGTCTTTATCTGTTTGTTAGTAAAATCATACAACGTCACGTGTGGATTTGAAGACATAAAGTTAACTAAAAGTCAACTTCGTGACTTGCAATCAATGATAATTTTTTTGGTAGGAACCAGACTCTGGAAAAGGAACCTTTTTCTCAGTGGAAATAGATTGGATTTATTAGCCTTGGTGGAGGTTTGATGTATGTAGAAAGCTCTAGTGTTGTTGTTGGTTTTGTCTTGCCCAGTTATTAATTATTATTCTGAGGAGACGTAAAGCATATTTCTGTCTTTTTAAATAAGGTTGGGCTTTGTAAATGAGTTATTCCATGCAAAATCCTTGTGATTGGTACAAGTATTAGTTTTAGTTACTGTAAAATCTCAATTCTTCTGTAATGAGTTTAGACGAATGAGATTTTTTACTCATTTATTTGTATAGTTTGAGCAGAATACAGACTCTGTTACTCGTATTATTATTTGCTTTATCATTTCATTCAAAACACAGTTAAAGTAAGAAATACTGAATCTAGACTATTTGTATAATTATTGATTTCGTCATTTCTTTCACAACCAAGTTAGAGTTAAAGTTACTGGTTTTTTAAGGTATTTTATTTCATTCAATGTGTACACATTTAAAGTAAGAAATGCAGAATTTAAGTTATTGGTCTTTTAGGATTTATTTTGTCATTTCATTCATAATACAATTAAAGTAAAAAATACAGATTTTAAGTTACTGTTTTTTTAAACATTCATTTTGTTATTTCATTTATAACACATTTAAAGTAAGAAATACAGAATTTAAGTTACTGTTTTTTTTTTAATTTATTTTTTATTTTTACCATTTCATTCATAACACTTAAAGTAAGGAATACAGAATCTTGGATATTCGTATCATTGTTTACTTTATCTCATTCAAAACAACGTAAAAGTAGGCGAGGTAAGATCTACGCTTACATGGCATCATCAGTCTTTCCTTCCCCCTCCCCTCCCCCCTCCCCTCCCCCTCCCCTCCCCTCCTACCCTCCCAAAAGAAAGATAAGACTTCACGCGGGGAGGAATCCACTATCTATATCTTAACAAACGTTTCCCCCTCGCGAGATAAAAAACAAAGACGAACGAAAACGAAAACTGAAGAAGAAGAAGAACGCTGCATCTTTTATTCGACCATAAAGTCTTTACAAATAGACCCGGAGGGATCTCGGAGTGCCAGAATGACGCTACGTTCTTGCTTCCTGCATCTCCGGTTGCTGTTGCTGCTGCTGTTACTGTTGCTGCTTCGCCGTATGTATAGTATTCTTCAAAGAATAGACGGAGACGGAGAGGAGCCTCTGCTTTATGAACCTCGTGAAGACCACCGAGATTAGGCGCACGGATTTCTTGGGGAAAGGGAGAAATAAGGATTTTTGGTCGTACACTTCTTTTCGTGGACTTTCTCTGGAGATTAATGAAGTGATAACGAAGATTTAAATTGATATATAGTAGAATCATTATTTCGTCAAGAGCAAGATAAGATACACAGTTAAGAAATTGGTTGTTGGACCTCCACAGTTAAGAAATGAGTTGTTAAATCTCCACAGTTAAGAAGTGGGTTGTTGAATGTCCACAATTAAACTGTGAAGACTCAACAACACACTTCTTAATTGTGGAGACTCAAAAACACACTTCTGAATTATGGAGATTCACTAATCGACTTCTTAACAGTGTGTTGTGGAATCTGCAGTTGAGAAGTGACTAATTGCATTTCTACAATTACAGTTAAGAAGTGGGCTATTGAATTCGACCTGGGTCGAAAGCACAAAAATTGACTCCCAACCTGATCATCCAAATACATTACCTACGGAAGAACAAGTTGATGCCATTTATGTTCTGGTTTCCGGAGCCAGACATTAATATTCAACACATAGCTGACTCAGGGTGCTCTGTCCCGACTAATATATTGAGGGAGTCTCGCACTGCCTCAGAAGAGGAGTATCTCAAATGAAAGCACCTGGACAGAAGCTGAATGGAATAGAAACTTCCAGGTTTCCAGGAGCGCTTTTGACTCGGTTTCCAGGTTTATGTAGGATGTGATTAAATATTCACAGAAAGCCGTGAAAGCACCATTATCTGCACCTCCCCAAAACTCCAGCAGTTGGTGTTTATCCCTATGAATTCAAGGACGTCATCGTGATAGGCTACTTGGGAAAAGGTCAGACTATAAATAAGGAGTGTTATGAGGCAGAATTGCGACAGTAAAGCAAGGAATAAAAAAGAAACGTTGAGGAAAGTTGCCTAAATGGGTGCTGTTGTGCCGGGGAAATTGCGCTGGCTGGAGTGATAAACTGTGCTTTGAATTGTAACCTTTCTTGCTCT
>NC_087219.1:32095132-32097632 GCF_015104395.2 Macrobrachium nipponense
AAAGAAAAGCAGAAGTTAAAAGTTAAAAAAATACGTTAAAACACTGTAAAGAGAGAGAGAGAGAACTGAGACATCAACCATCCAAGGCAAAAGACGAAGAAGGAATAGCAAAACCTGACGTCCCAAACAAAAAGTCAGTTATGCCAAATACAGAGGGGAAGCCGTGGTGTGATTGTTCAAAGAGGGAACTAGCCTTTTGATAAGTAATGACTCCAGAGTAGTTAGATGATCTGGGTCCTTTGTATATCCAATAATAGAGAAGTGCTGTTTCAAGACCTCTATTTTGCATATAGCAGCATGATTTTTAATGTTAGAAAACTCTGGTTGCTTAATTCTCTGGCCTGTACGAAAACTGAAACCCATGTGGCTGCAATATCTCACTTGCAACAGCCTACGAGTAGATCCGATGTAAGAGCCCGGACATCCAGGGCATGTGAATTTGTATACAACATTAGATCTCATGAAGGATTGCAAGCGATCTTTACAGCTGAAAAATGAACCTATCCTGCATGGATTATTAGAAATAAGTTTTAACTGAAGACAGGGAATTTCTTGTTCAATGATCTGTTTTAGTCTACGTGAGAATTTTGTATCAAACACAAAAGGGATGGAAGCAAAGAACAGTTTCTTAGGAACATCAAAGTTGGGCAACGGTGGCTGGAGAAATTTGGTTAAAAGTTTATTGATAACTCTAAGTACTACGTCTTTGGGATAGGAATTTTTCTGAAAAAACCTAATAAAAATTCTATTTCATTATGGAAAGTTGGCCAGTTAGACGAATATTTTAATGCTCTATGGACAAGAGTGTAAATGGTGTTTAATTTGAAGGTTCTTTGGCATGAACTATAATAGTTGTGAGCTAAACCTGTATAGGTCTTTTTTCTATAGACAGCTGTGGTGAATTCAGAATTACTTCTTGTAATATTGATATCAAGAAATGGCAAACTGTCTCTGTTCTCCACCTCCAGCTCACAACTATTATAGTTCATGCCAAAGAACCTTCAAATTAAACACCATTTACATTCTTGTCCATAGAGCATTAAAATATTCGTCTAACTGGCCAACTTTCCATAATGAAATAGAATTTTTATTAGGTTTTTTTTTTTCAGAAAAATTCCTATCCCAAAGACGTAGTACTTAGAATTATCAATAAACTTTTAACCAAATTTCTCCAGCCACCGTTGCCCAACGTTGATGTTCCTAAGAAACTGTTCTTTGCTTCCATCCCTTTTGTGTTTGATACAAAATTCTCACGTAGACTAAAACAGATCATTGAACAAGAAATTCCCTGTCTTCAGTTAAAACTTATTTCTAATAATCCATGCAGGATAGGTTCATTTTTCAGCTGTAAAGATCGCTTGCAATCCTTCATGAGATCTAATGTTGTATACAAATTCACATGCCCTGGATGTCCGGGCTCTTACATCGGATCTACTCGTAGGCTGTTGCAAGTGAGATATTGCAGCCACATGGGTTTCAGTTTTCGTACAGGCCAGAGAATTAAGCAACCAGAGTTTTCTAACATTAAAAATCATGCTGCTATATGCAAAATAGAGGTCTTGAAACAGCACTTCTCTATTATTGGATATACAAAGGACCCAGATCATCTAACTACTCTGGAGTCATTACTTATCAAAAGGCTAGTTCCCTCTTTGAACAATCACACCACGGCTTCCCCTCTGTATTTGTGCATAACTGACTTTTTGTTTGGGACGTCAGGTTTTGCTATTCCTTCTTCGTCTTTTGCCTTGGATGGTTGGTGTCTCAGTTCTCTCTCTCTCTTTTTACAGTGTTTTAACGTATTTATTTAACTTTTAACTTCTGCTTTCTTTTTAAACCATTAATTTTTAATTACCTTGTAATTTTGTGAATTCCTTTTTATAATGTATTTACTTTTATTGTTCACAGACTGATGATGCACCGAGAATTGTGTGCGAAACGTTTTTTAATAAACTATGGCAATCTACTAATGTTATTCATGGTACCCCCTGAAGATTATTATCTACGCCGACTGGAGACTCATATATATATAATATATATATATATATAGTATATATATATATATATATATATATACACACACACATATATATATATATATATATATATATATAATATATATATATATATATATATATATGTTGTACATGTTATTGACACCATCGTTTAGGTAATTATGAGCAGAGCCATAAAAACAATTAAATGACCTGTAATATGTCAGTGTCACAAAGTCATGGATTCTCTTCCAAATCCTTGTGGTATAGTAAGGGATATGCTGAACGCTAGATATTACCTTTGTTTTATGAAGTCTATGTTTATGAAGTATAGGCATATCAAAAGGTATATCAAAAGTTCACATGCATTTATTTTAAGCCTCCCAGTAACTGCTTATCAAACGTGTCTGGACTTGGACGTACGTTCTAATTTCTTCACCGTCTTCGTTTCTATTGGTTTGATGAGTCCTGTGGTCCACTGCAGACCTCTTAAACACTTCCGAAAC
>NC_087219.1:32102632-32105132 GCF_015104395.2 Macrobrachium nipponense
CCACTTGTTATAACCCTAGTAACATGGTTTTTCACTGGTTCATGCCCACTGTTTATTCTTACAAGGTTTAAAACAGAAAAGCTTATTATGAACTGTAGAATATCCTGGACTGAAACACACCGACTCTGGCTCTCCATCTGAAACCCAAGTACGTGCGAAGGATTTCCTATTAACCCTTTCGTTCTCTGCTAGCAAACAGAATGACCTTTTTAATGTTTTGTAAATGAAAAGTGAGATGGCTTTGTGTGTCCGTCCGCACTTTTTCTATCCGCCCTCAGATCTTAAAGATTACTGAGGCTAGAGGGATGCAATTAGGTAATTTGATCATCCGCCCTCTAATCATGGAGCATATCAAATTGCAGCCCTCTAGCCTCAGTAGTTTTCATTTTATTGAAGGTGAAAGTTTGCCATAATCATGCGTCTTGCAACGCTTGAAGACAGGCCTCCAAGGTCGGCTGGGAGTTTTGTACAGCATTATATACGTTGTACAGAAAACTCGATTGTTTTTTCGGCGCATTTTTTCCAAATTGCTGCCTTCTAGTCTCAGTAGTTTTTATTTTATATAAGGCTAAAGTTAGCCATAATCGTATGTCTTGCAACGCTGTAGGAACAGGCCACCACGGCCGGCTGAGAGTTTCGTACAGCATTATACGCATTGAACTAAGGAGCCTCCGTAACGAGGCTATAAAATTGACAATTAAAAGCCGGAGTAGTGTTAAAAATATATTTTTGTACAATGCTAAAAATTACTAGGAGAGACTTTCGGATACTGAAGAGGGATACAGAGCAGTATCAGAGAGTCTCGTAGTCATTTTTAGCATTGTATAAATATATATTTTTAACACTGCTGTGGCTTTTAATTGTCATTATACGCATTTCTTCTAATAGTTTCAATCAGGTCCCAACTCCTTTCTGGGGCCGTTTCCATTCACAGACAATGAGATTCGACGCTTCAATTTACACCCCGCCTGGTCTTTGCTTCAGTTAATCTTGGAGAATCTTGTTATGACTGCGTTTGGCAGAGAGGACTTTCCAAAGCCGGTCCGGGGATTTAGACCCGTGTTTACATCTGTCCGTACCTCGATAATCCGAGTAGTCCAGAAAAAGTGGGGGAAAGGATGTGTGGATGTCAGTGTCACTGCAGTGAGTTTTTCTTCTTCGACAGACTAAAATTTTATGTGTAGGGAGTTATATTGCTTTGTTACGGTGGAGTTTTTGCTTTATGACAGCGACGAGTTTTATTTGTGAATGTTTCTCTCTCTCTCTCTCTCTCTCTCTCTCTCTCTCTCTCTCTCTCTCACGGAGTCTATTATAATATGTGACATCGGAGAAAGTACACATTTATTTGATTTTTTTCAATTTGGTCGGTTTTTTATTAGGTTAGGTTAAGAGGCAAACGTCTTTTTTCCAATTGATTGTTATGATTTTTTGGCCCATTACTCGTCATCAAGATCATTTCTTGTCATTTGTTAATACCAAGACTACATTAGTTTAGGTGACCTCGAAAGAAAGTGAAAAATGTTGAATGTCACAGGAGGTTTTGTTTTATAACAGTGAAGAATTTTAGGTGTGAATATTATTACATTTTCACAACGGCAGATCATTTCTTACCATTTGTTAATAACTAGAATACATGACTAGAAAGATGTTGAAGGCTAGTAAGGTTTCACTTTTGTTGTTATAAAATAATTTTAGTTGTGAATTTTATATATTGCTGCAATGGAATATAACTTATTTCCATTCCTTACCACCAAGAATACATTAATTTATTCTTGGAAAAAAGCCAGTTTCTCCAATAAATTTTTTAGTTGAATGCTGTACATAATGACATTTTTTTCTTCTTTAAAAGGAATTTTTAAATGTTGGCTCTTATTTCCTCTGTAGGTTTCATTAAGAATGAAAGGAACTATGATTAGCAGCAGATGGTTTTGTCTTCTAAGGGAAAAGAAATATTACGTAATCAGTTGCTTCCAATATATATATATATATATATATATATATATATATATATAATATATATATGTATATATAAGAAATATAGATAGATATACATATATATATATATATATATATATAATAATATACATGTATATGTATATATATTGTAAGCAACCGATTACGTAATATTTCTTCCCCTTAGGAAACAAGTGTAAAGGAAGTGCAAATTAATATATATATATATATCATATATATTATATATATATATATACAATATATATATATATACATATATATATACATAGATATATATATATATATATATATATATATATATATATATAATATATATATAGATATATATATATATATATATATATATATATATATATATATATATATATATATATATAGATACATATATATATATATATATATATTATATATATATATAATTAAAACATATATATATGTATCTATATATATATATATAGATATATAAGGTATAAATACTTATATATACATACATACATATATATAATATATATCTATATATATATAT
>NC_087219.1:32110132-32122632 GCF_015104395.2 Macrobrachium nipponense
TTGAGTAAACTGAAAGAGATGGCAGAAAAAAGGCTAAGAAGCTAGAAAAAAAGGGAGGAACTGAACGAGAAATATAAAGTACACGAGAGGGGACTAAACAACACAATAGAAGATGTAAAACAGAGGCTTAAGGCCAAAGCACATAAGATCTAACGGTACATGAACAGGAATAAGGGATACCAACAGAACCAACTATTCGGAACCAACCAGAAAAGACTATACAGCCAACTAAGAGGGGAAGACAACCACCAAGAAATTCCTGAAGCCGAACCAAGTAAGAGACTCTGGGAAAACATCTGGAGCTATCCGGTATCACACAACAAACATGCAACATGGCTCCAGGAAGTCAAGGAAGAAGAAACAGGGAGAATAAAACAAAGATTCACTGACATCACGACAGACACAGTCAGACACCATCTAAAGAAAATGCCAAACTGGAAAGCCCCACGTCCCGATGCAGTCCATGGATACTGGCTTAAAAACTTCAAGGCCCTACACCCAAGAATAGCAGAACAACTCCAGCATTGTATCACAAATCACCATGCGCCCAAATGGATGACCACAGGAAGAACATCCTTAGTCCAGAAAGACAAGAGTAAGGGAAATATAGCCAGTAACTACAGGCCTATCACCTGCCTACCAATAATGTGGAAGTTACTAACAGGCATCATCAGCAAAAGGCTATACAACTACCTAAAGGATACAAACACCATCCCCCACCAACAGAAAGGCTGCAGAAGGAAGTGTAGGGGCACAAAAGACCAGCTCCTGATAGACAAAATGGTAATGAAGAACAGTAAGAGAAGGAAATCCAACCTAAGCATGGCATGGATAGACTATAAGAAAGCCTTCGACATGATACCACACACATGGCTAATAGAATGACTGAAAATATATGGGGCAGAGGAAAACACTATCAGCTTCCTCAAAAATACAATGCGCAACTGGAGTACAATACTTACAAGCTCTGGAATAAGACTAGCAGAGGTTAATATCAGGAGAGGGATCTTCCAGGGCGACTCACTGTCCCCACTACTCTTCGTAGTAGCTATGATTCCCATGACAAAAGTACTGCAGAAGATGGATGCTGGGTACCAACTCAAGAAAAGAGGCAACAGAATTAACCATCTGATGTTCATGGACGACATCAAGCTGTATGGTAAGAGCATCAAGGAAATAGATACCCTAATCCATACTGTAAGGATTGTATCTGGGGACATCAGGATGGAGTTTGGAATAAAAAATTTGCCTTGGTCAACATACAAAAGGGCAAAGTAACAAGGACTGAAGGGATAAAGCTACAAGATGGGAACAACATCAAACACATAGATGAGACGGGATACAAATGCCTAGGAATAATGGAAGGAGGGGATATAAAACATCAAGAGATGAAGGACACGATCAGGAAAGAATATATGCAGAGACTCAAGGCGATACTCAAGTCAAAACTCAACGCAGGAAATATGATAAAAGCCATAAACACATGGGCAGTGCCTGTAATCAGATACAGTGCAGGAATAGTCGAATGGACGAAGGCAGAACTTCGCAGTATAGACCAGAAAACGAGGAAACATATGACAATACACAAAGCACTACACCCAGGAGCAAATACGGACAGACTATACATAACACGAAAGGAAGGAGGGAGGGGACTACTAAGCATAGAGGACTGCGTCAACATCGAGAACAGAGCACTGGGCAATATATGAAGAACAGTGAGGATGAGTGGCTAAAGAGTGCATGGGAAGAAGGACTGATAAAAGTAGACGAAGACCCAGAAATATACAGGGACAGGAGAAAGACAAGCAGAACAGAGGAATGGCATAACAAACCAATGCACGGACAATACATGAGACAGACTAAAGAACTAGCCAGTGATGACAATTGGCAATGGCTACAGAGGGGAGAGATCTAAAGAAGGAAATTGAAGGAATGATAACAGCGGCACAAGATCAGGCCCTAAGAACCAGATGTGTTCAAAGAACGATAGATGGAAATAACATCTCTCCCATATGTAGGAAGTGCAATACGAAAAATGAAACCATAAACCACATAGGAAGCGAATGCCCGGCACTTGCACAGAACCAGTACAAAAAGAGGCATGATTCAGTTGCAAAAGCCCTCCACTGGAGCCTGTGCAAGAAACACCAGCTACCTTGCAGTAATAAGTGGTACGAACACCAACCAGAAGTGATAGAAAACAATCAGGCAAAGATCCTCTGGGACTATGGTATCAGAACAGATAGGGTGATACGTGCAAATAGACCAGACGTGACGTTGATTGACAAAATCAAGAAGAAAGTATCACTCATTGATGTCGCAATACCATGGGACACCGGAGTTGAAGAGAAAGAAAGGGAAAAAATGGATAAGTATCAAGACCTGAAAATAGAAATAAGAAGGATATGGGATATGCCAGTGGAAATTGTACCCATAATCATAGGAACACTAGGCGGCACGATCCAAAGATCCCTGAAAAGGAATCTGGAAAAACTAGAGGCGGAAGTAGCTCCAGGACTCATGCAAAAGAGTGTGATCCTAGAAACGGCGCACATAGTAAGAAAAGTGATGGACTCCTAAGGAGGCAGGTTGCACCCCGGAACCCCACACTATAAATACCACCCAGTCGAATTAGAGGACTGTGATAGAGCAAAAAAAAAAAAAAATAATAATAATAAATTCATTAAAGGATATTTCAAGATGTTGTCTGTATATTAGTAACTCTGTGAAACTGAATTTTAAAACTTTTTCCTAATTTTCTGGTGGCCATTTATGTTTTCAAAACGTTTCAGTGTTCAACTACGCGAACCTTTTTGGGAAATGATGTTTGCATCTGCATTGCAAAACATTAATAAACAACAAATTAAAAAGTACGGCGTCTTTTGTCATATTTTAGCCATTAACTATTTATGAACATCATTTTAATTAATAACTTTTTATGACCCTTATTTTCATTATAATAACCGTTTATGAACCTCATTTTTGAAAATGATTACAATCCTACTTCTTTGGCATCAATCCTCGCCGCCTTCCAGTTTACACTTAACCCTGGTCAGATTTTTACTTTTTCTAGATCTGTATTTTCATCTACATCTGTGTCTATCTACTCTGCATATCTCTATAGACACCATACTATCATTACCGTATGTGTAAAGGACTCGTTTATATTCCAGATTCTTTAATTTATTACAAAGTACAATCTACTAATTACAAATAAAAGAATTTGGAATGTCAACCTCCCCGTCGCATTGAAGCCTAACACAAGTGATTGTATGGCTTTAATTTATATATATATATATATTATATATATATATATATATATATATATATATATATATATATATGTGTGTGTGTGTGTGTGTGTGTGTGTGTGTGTGTGTGTGTAGACAGTACGTGCGTTCTTTAACAGCAATCATCCATATTCTATTTGACTTAAGCAAATCACTTACCTAAGATGACAACATGCTTGACATCTTGAGAACGAATTTCTCTTGCGTCCTTCAAAAGCGACTTAAACCTATAACAAGACAAGAGTTACGGTGTTTACTGTAAGTTCCCTCCTCCTCTCCTTTTCATTCCTATAGCTCCCTGTCTCTGGAATGAGAAAAGACACACACACACACACACAGAACCATTCCGGTAAACAAATAGTTCGTCGGCGACATACTTAGCCTGTGTCATAAAACGGCGGGATTTCTTTACGTGTCCTAACAATGCAGTTGCCCTTTCTGTTTGCCCAGCGTCAAATATTTACTCCCCCCTCATAAACAGCGGCTGTTTGCCTTGCCTCTGAACGTATATAGCATTTGAGTTATGTATTAGTGTACTATTTTCTAGTCATTTTTTAAAGGCAGCGGTACTACTGTAGGCTTATTCCAGAACCCCTGGCATCTGTTTGTTCGACGTGAATCGAGTCGGTCGGCGTATCTGAAATCTAAAAAAAGGATTAGGCTTGCTTTTGTGGGGTAATAATTTTGTTTTTCAGTTTTACATCCCTGAGCTATTTACGGTTTTTATTTTATCTTTATGTGTGGTTCATTGCAGAGAGGAAATCATTATAAACTTGGTTTTCACTGTAGGGTTCTCTCTCTCTCTCTCTCTCTCTCTCTCTCTCTGTAGCGATATAAAATATATAGAAGTCAATTGGAATTTTGTTTGCACACTTAAGCGTTTCATATGAGTCCCTCTGAATTGAACATTGGAAACTATTTTGTTTCCACAAACATCTGTTATTGGTGCAGTATTTTTTTTACGGTGTTTCTTATTACTTGCTTCGTATTGTCTATCATTCTAGTTCCATTTGTAACTGGCACTGGAAGCAGACTTTCCTTTTAGATTTTAGACCTAAATCATGTTTGTGCGTATGTGTGTTTTACGTTTTTAGTTTTAGTAAGTGTAAGGGAATTCTTCCCTAACAATTGGAAAATTGGTGCGTAGTTAGAATTATACATATGTTAGTTTTTCCCCTCGCTGAAACCAGATACGTAAATCTTAACTATTTTTATTTAATACCTTTCTTATACTGATTATTATTTTGTAAACTGTTGTTTTGAATAATTATCCCCTTTATCTCATATGTTTAATTTCGAATACGACGATATTACTAATATTCTATTTTCCTTGCTCCTACCACTCTATTCTCCTTGCCCTCGATACTTTACCCTCCTTGCCGACTCATGAAGCTTTCTTCGCCGCTTCTTGATGACATTTTATTTAGACAATTAGTTTCTTCTGCTTCTGCTTCATCAAGCAACACCACACAGAGGTAGTACCACATTTCCCCTACCGACGTTGGTGCCTTAATTGATGTAAGCCTGCATCCCATTTGTTGTAAGTTGGACCCTTGGGTAACATTCAAGACAACTGCTTCAAATCACCGTCAGGGCCGTACGGACTCGTGTGAATGGTTACAGCAGTTGATGACCGTCCTTAGTGAAACAATGAAACTAGTCTCGTCGCCACAAACATACGCTAGTTTACAGCAGGAGCCCAACTACGTATCCACGTCAGTTATCCGGAAAACTTCTGTGGTATCAACTGCGCCCGAGAAATGCATACAAATTAAGTATTGTGTACTGCTACAACAAATCAGAATCTTTATGTTTATTTTATTATATTGTTATTTTACTTCAACTTTTGATTTATGCCTGTTAATGGTTATACTCATTTCTGCTGAAAGTGAAGGTAATTGGTGGTTATTATATCAGAAAAGCCACTACACACTTCGGGACCACCGTTTTCTTTACAGTGGTGTGCTCACCAGGGCGAGATATAATTTATCGGCATTTGAGTATTCCATTGAAGGCTGGAAGTATTGTGTATTTTGGCTGGATTTACGTGTTTTGACGAATTTATGTGGGATGCAACTTTGTGTAAGCGCATTTTCTAGGCAATTATGAAGTAAACTGTTCACAGGTTAGTCTGACTGGTAGTATCTGGGAATTTGCTGCTAATGAACTTTAGGCTAACCCTTGCTGTCTCATATTGATAGGTTACAATATTTAGGCTTTGATTCTATTTTTCGTTACTCTTCAGCTTTCTGTTCTTGATAAGTATTTTTTGATTGTGTTTATTATGAATGTGGTGTGATGTCTTGGTAATGATTTTGGATATGTATCTTGGCTGAATGATTGGTTTACTAATTATTACTTATTTTGAAATTCAATCCTGTTGAGTGAATTAAGCTATTATCTACCGTGCATAATGGATCCTGCATTCAAACTCTGGATGGACGAAGGTGTCTCATTAGGTTTGTCTGGGGGAAATTTTATGTTATTTGTAGAAAGAAGGATTTCTGAAGCAGATGAGAGGGATAAGAGAGCTCTGGAACATGATAAAATAAGAGCAGAACAAGAAGACAGAGACAAGCAACGGTTACATGAGGAACAGGAGAATGAAAAGGCTCGTAAACATGTGTTGGAAATGAAGAGACTCGAATTAGAAAATTTGGATAGGGATGGAAATAGCACAGACAGGCCTGTATCTGTGACTGTTGATAATACCAGACCATTGCCTATTAAAGATGGTGATGATGTTACAGCTTATTGACTAGGTTTAAGAGGATTGCTGAATTACGAAAGTGGAAAAAGGAAGACTGGGCATTGCAAGTTGGTGCTCTTTTACAAGGTAAGGCTTTAGCTATATTTTCCAACTTATCATCCAGTGTGACAAGTGATTATGGCCTACTTAAAGATGCTCTACTTGTAGTATTTAGAAAAACTGCTGAATTTTATAGACAGGAATTTCGAACTGCTAAGCTTGAACCAAAGTCAATTACCAGCAGTTTATGCAACACCTATTCCGTGTTTTTTATCTTTGGATTGATAGGTTAGGTATATATAAAACATATGATAGCATTAGAGAAGCAATGGTTAAAGATCAGTTTCTAGCTACTGTTCCTAAGGACCTCAGACTTTTTGTTAAGGAAAGAGTCCAGATACCTATGAAGAAATGGCTCGACTTGCAGATATTTATGCATCTACTCATAAATCATACCCTAGAGAAGATCACAAGATTTTCAAAAGTAAACAGGAGCTTCAGCATGAGGGCAGTCAAGTCAGGAACAAGGGTGGTCAGTCCTTCTCTCGCACTGCTGTTGTTAATAAAAAGGTAACTTGCTATTCTTGCGGTAACATTGGGCATATTTCCTCAAACTGTCCTGAGAAAGCCAAATTTAAAAACCAGACTAATAGTCTGGAGGTCAAAACGGCCCTCGGCAATAACCAGATTTCAGGTCCCATGATTTCAGGTACAGTAAATGGTGTTTGGGTTAGCACTATCCTACGAGACACTGGGTGTACAGGTGTTATTGTTTCAGAAGATATAGTGCCTGCTCCTGATTCATAGAATTGTAAACTTGTATCAATTATTGATTATTTAGGCAGAGAAGATAAGTTTCCAGTAGTCAATGTTTACTTGAAATGTGATTGGTTCAATGGTTGGGTCAATGCTGTAAGAGCACCTATTAAATAGTGTGCAGTTCTTTTGGGGAATGTTACAGGAGTTTCCGATGATTTTTCACATTTTTATCAGGATTCTGTCAAAGTCCGGGCAATCACCAGGAAACAAGCTAAAGACGAAATTCATCCACTGA
Organism: Macrobrachium nipponense; assembly: GCF_015104395.2. Taxonomy (NCBI): domain Eukaryota; kingdom Metazoa; phylum Arthropoda; class Malacostraca; order Decapoda; family Palaemonidae; genus Macrobrachium; species Macrobrachium nipponense. The sequence continues at coordinate 32,117,226 of NC_087219.1, forward strand.
ATTTGCCTGATCATTTTAACCTTGATGTTTCTCATGATTCTTTCCAACAGGAACAGCAAAACTGTAAAGACCTCGAGGAAATACGTGATAATTGCAAGAGTGGAAGGAAAGAATGAGTTGAAATATAAACTTTTCCTTGAAAATAATCTGATCTACAGACTTATAGTTAATTGTCACAAAACTAACCTAATGCATAAAAAACAATTGGTTTTGCCTTCTAAATTTTTTCCTTTTGTTTTGAAACTTTCACATGATGTTCCAATTGCAGGTCATTTTTCGCACAGGAAAACATTTGATAGAATTGCTGAGAGATTTTGGTGGAAAGGAATGACTTCTGACATACTTAGGCATTGTCGTTCTTGTAATGTGTGCCAGAAGACTACACCTGCTGGGAGGATTACTAGAGCACCACTACAAAAATTGCCAATAATAACTACCCCTTTCTCAAAAGTAGCTATTGATTTGGTAGGACCTTTCACTCCGGCTTCTCATGGCTTTAGGTATATCTCACATTAGTTAATTATGCTTCAAACTATCCTGATGCAGTTCCACTGAAAGAAATTTCATCAGTTGCAGTTGCTGAAGGTTTAATTACTATCTTTTCCAGGGTAGGAATGCCAAGAGAAATAGTTTCAGATCAGGGAACTCGGTTTAAATCTGAACTAATGCAACAGGTTCACCAGTTGTTGGGTGTTAAACCAGTTTTCTCTACACCTTATCACCCCGCTTCCAACGGTAAAATTGAAAGGCAGCATCAAATCCTCAAGAGTATTTTAAAGAAACTTTCGGGATTACAGCCTTCAGAGTGGTCACGGCATATACCAGCCGCATTATTTGCAATGCGAGAAATAGCCTGTGATTCAACTGATTTTTCTCCTTTTAAGATTTTATACAGCAGACAGGTCCGTGGTCCATTAATGGTATTAGAAGAGTTGATTACTGACAAGAATGTAGACGGTAATGATAATGTGTATTCATATGTCTTGGAATTAAGGGAGAAGTTAGCTACAATCTCTGATATTGTTAAGGAGAACCTTAATGTAGCAGCTAGCAAGTATAAGAGTTATTTTGATTTGAAATCTAGTAACAGAAAACTTAATGTTGATGATGAGGTATTGATTCTTAATCCAGATAGGACTAACAAACTTCATTTATCTTGGTCAAGACCATATATAGGCACAGGCAAATCGGGTAATGTTGACTATTGGATTGATGTGAAAGGCAAAAGAAAGCTCATGTATATAAACTTATTGAAGAAATATTTCAGGAGAGAACACGTGCATTTCTTGCATATTGCTGACAGGGAACCAGATTTATCAGCGCCCCAAGTCCATGTAAATGAGGTTGTTGTCTTCAATGAAGAAAAGGATGGTTTTGATGTCCACTCTTTGGACTTTTCTGATTCACAAGTGAATTTGGATCTCGATCTCGACGAATCTCAAACTAGGGATATTCTGTCCCTCTGCCAAAAGTACAAGAGTGTATTTTCAGATAGACCAGGTAGTACCAATGTAGTCATTCTCAACATTAGATTAATAACTACAAAGCCTGTGAAAGATAAATATTACCCTATACCTGCTCATTTAGTTATTTATTTTAATTAGGAAGTTGATGAACTATTACTGATGGGTATTATCGAACCATCTGATTCCAATTATTGTTCTCCAGCTTTGCTTGTAAACAAGAAGGAAAGAAATTATAGACTAGTTGTAGACTATAGAGCACTTAATTCAATAACAGAGTTTGATAATGAGCCAATGCCAAATTTTGAGTATGAATATATAAGTTTCACGCTTTTAAATTCATTTCAAAATTGGATGTCAGCAGGGCATATCATCAAGTCCCCTTAAAGGAAGAATGCAAGAAACTTACAGCATTCCCTACAAATAGAGGATTAATGCAATACAAGATGCTAGCATTTGGTCTCAAAACTGCATGTGCCACTTACATTCGACATGAGAATTGTGCTGCAGGGTTTAGAGAATGTTGTTTGTTATTTTGATAATATTTTTATAATTTCAAAGGACTGGAAGTCTCATATTTCGGGTTATGTGAGAGAGAGAGAGAGAGAGAGAGAGAGAGAGAGAGAGAGAGAGAGAGAGAGAGAGTAATTGGTGGTTGGATGGTTAACGACTGTATTGGCTGTTGGTGAGTTCTGGCTGGGTTGTCTGCTGGTAGAGATCAGAGTTCTGTGTTTTTAGTGTTTTTCCAGTCAGTCTTGGGTTAGAGCCTGTGACAGCCAGTAGTGTTAGCAGCAGCAGTTTGTTGAAGGCATTTTGGTCAGTAAGTTGTGTTTTGTTGATTTGTTTCTGGTTATTGTTGAGTTAGTGTTGTTTGCTTGGAGTAGTTGTGCCTGTGCTGTTGTCTTTGTTGTTGTTTGATTTCTTGGTGTTGTTAGTGGGTGTCTGTGTTGCCTTTTATTTTGTGTTGTTGTTTTTGTGTTAGTGACTGGTTGTGCAGTGGTCTTTTGTTGTGGTTGCATTCCTTGGTGGTGGTTGTTGTTGTGTTCCTTGTTGGTTTGTTGTGTTGTTGAGTTGTGGTTATGTTCCTTGTTTGTTGTTGTGTTGTGGTCCTTGGTTGTTGTGTTGAGTTATGGTCCTTGGTTGTTGTTGCTGTTGTGTTGTTGGGTTGTGGCTCTTGGTTTTGGCTTGTGGTTGTTTATATCTCTGTGACCTCGATCAGTGGACAGGAGTTGGTAAGTACATGTGTTTTGTTTTTTTTGTTTTGTTTTTGTGTGACTGAGGGAGGGTTTGGCAGCTGGATCGATTAGGTTAATTTGGGGAGGGTTTTGCCACTTGTTTTTTTTCTAGCTTGTGATCCCGCCAGAGGGTGTAGAAGGAGTTTTAGAACGCTTGACACAGCACGGACTTACTGCTAAGCCGGGAAAATGTTTCTTGGGTTTCAAAAGGATCAATTACCTAGGGTACATTACCAGTGAACAAGGAATTAGTCCTATAACTGAAAAGGTAGACTCTATGAAAAGAATTGAACCTCCTACTTCAAAGAAACTTTTGAGGAGCTTCTCGGGATGGATCTGTTAATTTCTATAGAAGGTTCATTCCATGTTTTTCTGAAAAATCTGTTGAACTGACTAAGTACTTTAAAAAGGGTTCCCCTGATAAGTTCACCTTGAATGAAACTGCTTTGAAGGAATTTTTTTATCTAAAGTCAAGCCTCTCTAATCCCCCTATTCTAAAGATTCCTAATCTTAATGATATATTTTGTCTTAGGACTGATGCCTCTTCAGTTGGTTTGGGCGCAGTTTTACTTCAGTACGAGGCTAATATTCCACATCCCGTGGCTTATGCTAGTAGGAAGCTTCTGCCTAGAGAAGTTGCATATTCTGCCATTGAGAGAAAATGTCTGGGAATATTATATGGCATCCAAATATTTTCTTTCCACCTTACAGGTCGTCAATTTCTGTTGGAGGTTGATCACAAGCCGCTTACATATCTTGAAACACTGAAGGGTAGTAACGGGAAGTTGCTGAGATGGTCTCTCTTCCTCCAAAGCTATGACTTCGGAGTTGTTCACTTAGCAGGCTCTGCTAATCATTTTGCTGATTTACTGAGCCGAGTATAATTCTTTATTATTGTGTGCCATAATAATCTTAAGTATGGGGTAATGTAAGGGAATTCTTTCCTAACAATTGGGAAATTGGAGCGTAGTTAGAATTATACATGTGTTAGTTTTTCCCATCACTCGTAGATGGCGCCCCTTGAACGCTTCTGGTTGCGACTGAAACCAGATGCGTAAATCTTAACTATTTTTATTTAATACATTTCTTATACTGATTATTATTTCGTAAACTGTTGTTTCGAACAATTATCCCTTTTATCTCATATGGTTTATTTCGAATACGACGCTATTACTAATATTTTCATTGCTCCTACTTCTCTATTCTCCTTGCCCTCGATACTCTACCCTCGCTACTTTACCCTCCTTGCCGACTCATGAAGCTTTCTTCGCCGCTTCTTGAAGACATTTTATTTAGAGAATTAGTTTCTTCTGGTTTTGCTTTATCAAGCAACACCACACAGAGGTAGTACCACATTTCCCCTACCGACGTTGGTGCCTTGATTGATGCAAGCCTGCATCCCATTTGTTGTAAGTTGGACCCTTGGATGACATTCAAGACAACTGCTTCAAATCACCGTCAGGGCCGTACGGACTCGTGTGAATGGTTACAGCAGTTGATGACCGTCCTTAGTGAAACAATGAAACTAGTCTCTTCGCCACAAACGTACGCTAGTTTACAGCAGGAGCCCCACTACGTATCCAAGTCAGTTATCCGGAAAACTTCTGTGATATCAACTGCGCCCGAGAAATGCATACAAATTAAGTATTGTGTACTGCTACAACAAATCAGAATCTTTATGTTTATTTTATTATATTGTTATTTTATTTCAACTTTTGATTTATGCCTGTTAATGGTTATACTCATTTCTGCTGAAAGTGAAGGTAATTGGTGGTTATTATATCAGAAAAGCTACTACACACTTCGGGACCACCGTTTTCTTTACAGTAAGTGATTATGTTATAGTGCTGAGTTACATCATAGGAATAAAAGTATTTGGGATTGAAAGACTTATTCTGATTGTTTTGCTGACAATGAAATTCTTTCTCGTACGGGTATCAGACTCCCTTTAATTTTAGACCGAAGTCATGTTTATGTCTGTTTATATTTGGTTTAACTACGTGTTTATGTTATTATGCAGTTGCATTAAAGAAATAAACGTGTTTCTTATTAAAAACCATCCTAGGCGTTTTGCTGAAAAGAAAACTCTTGCATTTTTAACCCTAAAAAACCATGATGGCATCTGACGTCATTACCATGTTTGCTAGTGATACAATACATTAATCAACGAATTCTGCATTACCCTTACAGTTATGACAGCCGATAGATTTAACGAATATCAACCCCCCTATACACACAATTCATCTTGCCCGCCCCCAAAAAAATGACATTTCATCGAACAACGCAAATTCCGGCCAACTGTTATTTGCACGCGCGAAAAACACTCGCCAGCCCACGCAGCGATAAAATTGAAGGCCTGACTATTAGTCATTGGAACGACTCCCCCTGAAAGTGGTGTCGGTCCAATATTCGGAATATCCCGGATTCCCATTGTTCTGGGAATAGGGAGAATACCCTCTCCGCCCTTCCATTCACATATGCACATTGATCTCTCTCTCTCTCTCTCTCTCTCTCTCTCTCTCTCTCTCTCTCTATTCAATTCTCGCAAGTCTCCTTCATCTCGCTGGGGATTCCGAATCGCCTTAGTCATATTTGACTGAGGATCAACATAGCCCTTCTCCCCTCTGCGTCACTTGCCGTTCATCGACAACTTTTTCTTCTTCTTCTTCGTCTTCTGTTTTTTTTTTTTCATTTCCACCTCTTTCTCTT
>NC_087219.1:32130132-32162632 GCF_015104395.2 Macrobrachium nipponense
ACCCCGGTGGTTACATTGTACAAATTATATATATATATTATATATATACTATTATAATATATATATATTATATATATATATATATGATATATATGTGTGTGTGTGTGTGTGTGTTGTGTGTGTATATATATATATATATATATGATATGTATGTATGTATATATATATATATAAATGAAATATGACATCTATACAAGGTATTAAACAAGCCATCCCTTTGGCTAAAGTAATACAACACTTGCCCATTACAGCCTGGAGAACCACACACAAACAATTAAAACTTTCGCAGAGCTATCCCAGCATTCTGCCTTTCTCCCACGGACCTCTCTGTAAGTCTCTCCATAGATTTGGCTAAGCCAAGTCATTATGAATAGACATAGTTCGTACATGTACATATGAACTCACACAAAACTGGTAACAACACCCTCCCGGTCAAGCGATACCCCCCCGAGGCAGGCCAGTAGTACCCTTGCAATACCTCTCTGCGTCGGTTAGCAGAAAGTGCTAAGCCCGCAAGAACGACTGGGCGCTCTCTGTCTCCAAGCAAAAAATGCAATTCAAGAACAGTTTCGCATGCATGAAAACCTTTTATACACACGTATATGTTAAACAAAGACGAATGCGTCTCTTCTAAACATGCGCCAATAAAGAAAACACGTCACTTTCTGCTACTATGGGAAGAAAAAAAAATGTGGTATCCCAAACCAATCCCATTACACAAAATTATTCCAAAAAAAAACCCAGGACTATAAAAAGGCTCTTTAACACTTACGACTTCTCAATAGAAGAAAATACGACCGCAAAACACGCTAATCCCGTCGGCAAAATGCAAACTTGATCATTCACACACACACATAGACGCCTCGGGAATACAGTCACAACATCTCAGTTCTAACTGACTGTTCCCAGCTCTCTCGAGGGTCGAGGCATCTCACTCTGGGCAAAATGCTGAGTCCTGTTCAATTATCTTTGCTCCGCATTACAGTTAACGGACGGATACTTCTCATTATCTCTCACTTAGCAACTGAAATCTAACAATTTAACAAAACAATTTTCCACAATCCCACAAAAGGCTTTGTCGTTCGAAAACCACCGCTAAGTCACCAAAAACTCTCTTCGGAGGCGTACCTACGGCTTATAAAATATATAAAAGCCCCTTAAACCGCTTGCCACCAGAACTGTTACCCATCCCTGATACCTATTACCAGCGAAGGGTATTTGATACTTGGTATGCGTTAAACCCGAGCGTCAAGGCAAACTAGTTACACACAATCTCTCTCTCTCTCTCTCTCTCTCTCTCTCTCTCTCTCTCTCTCTCTCTAGGTGATCACTGGCATAGCCTTCTCTCTCTCTCTCTCTCTCTCTCCATTCTAACAGGTCATTAAATGAGAGTCAGAGTTATATAAAAGATACAATATTTATTTAACAATGGAAAGATAATAATTCAAGTCTCACAGACTAACTAACTCGGTTAAACCCCCAGTATGTAAATGTCTTAACCAGTAATTAGTCACACCAATTATCTCTTCTCCAAAATATAATAGTTCCCTCCACATAGGACTCTCTGTCCCCCTCACTAGAACCACCTGTTACAAAGACAGGAGCACACACAATTGAGTATAAGCATTTTTAAAGACAAAGTCGAAAGACTAAATGAAATATGACATCTATACAAGGTATTAAACAAGCCATCCCTTTGGCTAAAGTAATACAGTGGTACCTCGAGATACGAAATTAATCCATTCCGAGGCGCCTTTCGTATCATGAGGTTTTCGTATCTTGGACCACATTTTACATGTAAAATGGCTAATCCGTTCCAAGCCCTCCAAAAACACCCCAGTAAATTTCATAATAGACCTAAATTGACCTATAAACAATGAAATACTACAGCAATTTGGACCATTCAATACCTAAATTAATAACAAAATGCAAAATAACCTGTAAATAAAGTGTATATTAGTGTACATGGTAACAAGAAATATACTGTACGTAAAATGTGGAGGCTTACCTTCGAGTGAGGCTATCTCCGAAAGTGGCGGCAGAGGAGGAGGAGGACAAACAGCAGATAACGTACGTACGTAGGTACACTTAACTTTACGAAAACACAAAAAATTTAAGGAAAACTATAAAACTAAAATTTATGAAACACATTAACAAAACTGTAACACTTAACTTGACAAGAAACTAAAAATTAATTTTTTTTTCCTTTTTTTGATTTTTAACTTTTTTTTACTTTTACGTAGGCTTTTTTTTTTTTTTTCTTTTTACAGAATTTAAACTTCATCACCACTTTCAACGTTCTGTTTATCACTTGGTTCTTCCTTTTTGCTTTCAACTTTCTTTTTTTCATCACTTGGTTCTTCCTTTTTGCTTTCAATTTTCTGTTTTTTATCACTTGGTTCTTCCTTTTTGCTTACTCCTGCTAATGCTGAAGGCCTCTTTAAAAAATAACGATCCAAGGAAGATTGCTTCTGCCCACTTTTCACAATGTTCCTGAAACGACTCAGGCAAACGTCATCGAACTGCGCAAGCATACGACCTGTGTGAGCCTTTTCAGGGTGTCATTTTCGATAAACGATTGCACTTTATGAAAAGCGGCTAGAACATCCTTTATTTCTGCCAATGTCATAGGGTCCTCCTCCTCTTCCTTGCTGCTGCTAGAGAACTCCTCTTGAACGACGTTATGTTGCATGGCCTCCAACTCCTTCAGGTCATCCGTCGTAAGCTCCTCTTGGTGCTCCTCGAGAAGGTCGTTGATGTCATCCTCGTCGACGACCAGCCCCATGGGCTGGTCCATGGGCTGGAGGAGAGGGGTGGTGTTGGGCGGAAGAAAAAGAATCTTAACGAAGGAATACTCTGCTAGGATATCTTCCTCGAGGCCAGGAGGGTGGGGAGGGGCATTGTCCAATACCAGCAGACATTTCAGGGGAGGCGCTTCTCTTCCAAAAATTTCTTCACTGTCGGGCCGAAAACACAGATTTACCCACTCGGTGAACAAAAGCCTCGTTACCCAGGCTTTTGCATTAGCCCTCCACATCACTGGAAGCTTCTCCTTCAGCACTTTGTGGGCCTTGAAGGCTCAAGGGAGTCTCCAAATGATACACCAGTAGGGGCTTCACCTTGCAATCCCCACTGGCGTTGGAACAAAGTGCGAGCGTAAGCCTGTCTTTCATAGGCTTATGCCCGGGTAGCTTCTTCTCTTCCTCCATGATGTACATCCGACGAGGCATTTTTTTCCAAAAAAGGCCAGTCTCATCACAGTTGAAAACCTGCTGAGAACTGTAGCCTTCCTTGGTCATCATCTCGTCGAAAGTTTTCTTAAATGCTTCGGCAGCTTTCGTGTCCGAGCTGGCAGCCTCCCCATGACGCACCACCGAATGGATGCCAGTCCGTTTACGGAATTTCTCGAACCAGCCATGCGAAGCCTTGAACTCTGGGGTTGGCGTTGAAGTCCCTTCCCCTCCGTCGTCTTCCGCCTGCGCAATCAAATCGCCGAAAATAGCGCTGGCCTTGTGGGCGATTGCTGTCTCCGTTACCGTATCGCCAGCGATTTCTTTGTTTTTTATCCAGACGAGGAGCAGCCATTCCATCTCGTCGTGCACGTGGCTCCTCTTGCTGGACAAAATAGTGATGTCCTTCAACGGTGTAGCTGCTTTGATGGCATCCTTCTGTTTAAGGATGGTGCCTATTGTCGACGGATTACGGCCGTATTCCTTTGCGATCACACTCAATCGCATACCAGCTTCATACTTCTTAATGATCTCCATCTTTGTCTCCAAAGAGAGCATGCGCTTCTTTCCGTGAATTTCAACTTTCTTGGGACCCATGACTACGTTATCTTGTACGTAATTTACGTATAAGTTACACAATAAAGTTTTCGCACAACACAATAATAGTACTGCAACGAAATCACTAACGAATTTACATTACTAAACGAAATCGTTGGACCAAACGAATGCCGCGTGCGTACGATAAAGATGTTGGTACGAAGAGACCGAGGTAGGCACGCCACCATGTACGTATAAGATGCATGATGGGAGGGATGCTGTCCGATAGGAGAGAAGGTTCTCATGGCGGTGACTAACATCAGGAACCAATAGGAGAGCAGGAGGATGGTGGCGAGTCTACTAGTACTAAGATGGCGGTGCGCAGCGTGAGTTTCAAAATTGTTATCCGGGCGAATCTCGGACTTTCAGAAACCTTTCGTATCTTGAAAACTTTTCGTATGTAGAGCCGTTAAATTTTGCGCATTGGCTTTCATATCTCGAGTTTTTCGTAAGTTGAGCCTTTCGTATCTCGAGGTACCACTGTACAACACTTACCCATTACAGCCTGGAGAACCACACACAAACAATTAAAAACTTTCGTAGAGCTATCCCAGCATTCTGCCTTTCTCCCACGGACCTCTCTGTAAGTCTCTTCATAGATTTGGCTAAGCCAAGTCATTATGAATAGGCATAGTTCGTACATGTACATATGAACTCACACAAAACTGGTAACAACCAGTTTTCAAAGGCACTTGAACAAGACCCCATGAATTGACGAACATTGACCTGCTTAACTATGCATCTTTGTATCACTCCATTCCAGAAATGATTTATCAGCTTTCTCAGGTCAACGCTTCGGACTGTCTCTATGGGTAGTCTGCGCATTCCAAAAAAGTCACAGCACATCACATTGGCATATTAAATATATTATTAATTATAACCCTCTTCATCTGACATATATATATATATATATATATAATATATATATATATATATATATATATATATATATATATATATATATATATATATACACACACACATAGATACACACACACGCACACACACACACACACACACATATATATATATATATATATATATATATATATATAATATATATATGTGTGTGTGTGTGTGTGTGTGTATATATATTTCTCTCTCTCCCTCTCTCTCTCACACACACACACACACACACACACACACACACTACAAACACACATAAATTATGTTTAAAAAAACACCATCCCCCTCGGCAGTTAAAAAAGAAAATGGACCATAATAAGGAGTTTTTGTGACTAATGGAGTTTGCTCTTGTTAAAGTTTTTTTTACTATAATATTTACCAGAATAAACTTACGAGGAAAAATGTTCCCGTATTCCCTCTGGCGTTTGTTTCCTTACTGTCTTCACTAAAAAAAAATAGATAAAAGAAGGTAAAATAAAACCAAGGGCGTGTTTCAACTAGACATTTACGAGAGCCACTCGCTGGGAGCCCGAGATGTTTCGTGGGATAAAACTCTGGATTTATTTGGAAATGTTGAGGTTTCTTTATTAACCATTCGTGTTAAGGAAACGTTTTTCAGTTTTCTGTTTTCTGTAAGAGAGAACTATTGAGATGGCTTTATGTCTGTCCGTCCGCCCGCCATTTTTCCTGTCCGTCCGCCCATCTTCAAAACTGCTGAGGCTAGAGAGTTGCAAATTGGGGTGTTGATCATCCACCTTCCAATCATCAGACATACTAAATTTTATCTCTCTAGCCTCAGTAGATTTTGTTTTATTTAAGGTTGAAGTTAGCCATAATCGTGCTTCTGGCAGACCACCACCTGGCCGTGTTTAAAGCTTCATGGGCCGCGGCTCCTACAGCATTATACCGAGGCCACCGAAAATAGATCTGTTTTCGGTGGTCTTGAGCTTATGCTATACAGAAAAGCTGTTTCTTTGCAGCATTTGTTACTTGTTTAACTTGTTTCTCAGTTCTTTCGTGTTGATTGCAAAGTAGCTTTTGCTAACTGAATATGCTATGTTTACTTTTTCTCCTTTGACATTTCTCGTTTATATTCGTTTTGGGTTATTTCCATACAAAGAAATTATTACAAAAAAATCAATATATTTTTCTTTATGAAGTTTGTGCTATATTGCTTAATAGTGATGGGTCTTCATTTAAACAATATTGAAATGAATGGCTTTTTGAGTTGTTATTGAGTTTATAAACTATAGAGGATCTATTGCCTCAAGTAATGAAGAAAATGCATTCAATTAATACCGGTCGATTACCGGCATCAGGTGCAAGTCGGTAAGAAAAATGAGATAACGATATGATAAACGAGATTTTGCAGATATCTTCACTGATGATCCCTTTAAGGGGTAGGGGGCTAAGCCATCAGTGCACCTCACGCGGTGCACTGTAGGCATTATTTATGGTTCTTTGCAGCGTCCCTTCGGCCCCTAGATACAACCGCACAACGGCTTCAATCCTTTTATCGTACCTCCGTATATTCTTTATCTTCCATCTTACTTTCCATCCTCTCCCTATGCTCTCAATATCCCTTTCATCGCTGAATGGCCTCATAGGTCCCAGCGCTTGGCTTTGGGCCTAAACTTTATATTCCAATTCACAGATGATATAAAGCTGGCACAGATTGTCGAGATTTCAGTGAAGTACTTTGGAACTGTAAAGTGATGTGATACCTGATATGTATGTTAAAAATGATCAATTATAGATTATGAGGTTCATGTGATGTTCTATGAATACTCATCAAATAGATTTTAAGAAAACAATAAGAGAGATTAAGAATTTCTTTAAGCAACTACACGAGATAGACAATGATATTAGATTACCAAGGCTGAAAGAGCATATGGGATTCAGTGTCGTAAGGCCTACTTACCTATCTACCTGCGCTGCTCTTTGTGATATTCGCCCGCCACCCCCCCACCCCCCCCCCCTTCCCCCAAAAAAGATTTTAAGAAAACAATAAAAAAATAAACTCTTTTTAAGCTACTACACAAGACAGACGATGATATTAGTATGGCAAGGATGAGAGAGCATATGGGATTCAGTCTCGTAAGGCCTACCTACCTACCTACCTGCGCTGCTCTTTGTGATATTCCTCCCGCCCCCGAAATTTTTATCTTTCTCTTATTCCTTCTATTCTTTTATTATCAACTCACGAACACCAGACACAGCTGGCGATAGAATTATAGCCGGAGCTTTATAGCAAAACTGGATTCAACGGCCAATGAAACGCGAGGCATCAGGGACTATGGGTTCGAGCTGACTAGACAGGTGTGTCAGCCATTGGCAGGCTTTGTCAGCCATTCTGAGCCTTCCCTTTTTCCCCTCAACAGGAACCGATAGATTATGGAGCCACTGAAAGCTGTGATCTTTTATTGGCTCCATTCCTATAATTCCTACAATTTATTCTCTTCCGTTCTGCCTCCGATTTTGTCAGTCATCTAAGAATGCTTCTCTCATTCTAAGATTTTTCGTTTTTTTTTCATTTTTGTTGATAACAATGATATTGTTTTTCACAAGAAGCTTATATCAGATAATATTCGTTTTTTTTTTGGTGATAACGAAATAAAAAAATTTCCACAAAATGCTTATTTCAGATAATATTAGTTATTTTTATTTTTGGTGACAAAAAAAAAAAAATTCCACAAAAAGCTTATTTCAGATAATATTATTTTTTTTTTTTTTTTACATTTTGGTGATAAAAACATTTTTTTTTTTTTTCACAGAAAGCTTATGTCAGATAATATTGTTGTTTTTTTTTGTGATAAAAACAAAAATATTTTATCCCACAAAAAGCTTATGAGTCAGATAATATTAATATTCATGAGGAATTTCCAGCGGTTAACGTAGGTGTCTGTCATTCTTCAATTCAACAATGGCATTGGATACCGTCATGAGCCAACGATTTGATGAATGCCAGAGAGAATTGGATACCCAGATTAGACGCGCCCGACTGAATTCATTCATTTTTTTTAATGAATGACAATTAATGCGATATCTCAATTAGATTGATATCTCAATTAGATTGAGAGGAAATTGGAACTCCTACGTGTATGCACACACACACATGTACTATATATATGCATTATATATATGTATGTATATGTATTCATGTGATGCATATATATATATATATATATATATATATATATATGCATAATATATGTGTGTGTATGTATGTATTTCGTATATATATGTATATATGTATATATAAATATATATATATATATATATATATATATATATATATATATATACATAATATGTGTGTGTATGTATGTATTTAGTATATATATGTGTATATATATATATATATATATGTATGTATGTATATATCATATATATAATGTATATATATGTATATGATTTATATATATATATATATATATATATATATATATATATATATATATATGTGTGTGTGTGTGTGTGTGTGTGTGTATGTGTGTGGAGTGTGTGTGTATGTATATATATATATATATATATATTTACATATATTATATATTATACATATTTATATATATATATACATATATATATTATATATACATATATATATATATATATATATATATATATATATATATATATATATATATAATATAAAAGAGGGTGGCCTAAGAGAAAGCGCAAGACGAGTGCCTCTGTCCCATTCATACTTTAATTCTAGAATAATAATGAAAGCTTCTGCAGAAACATTCCACAGAATGACAGAATGAACGTCACATAAAACCAAAACAGAAGGGGGCTCATCAACAGCCATCTGATTCCTTTTAGCAAATAGCACCATTCGTCCCCTTCTTCCAAACACTTGGATGCTTAAGTCCCTCTTTTCACGACCTTTCTTCCACCCCATCTACCTCATTTCCTCCCTCTTTCCCAATGTCTCTGAATTATAGCCATTTTCTCCATCAACCTATCGCCCTTTCTTTCATCACGGATGAATCATCGCGAGATAAACTAATCGCTCCTCTCACTTCAGCTGATCTTTATCACTTCTTTCACGTATCGTCGCATTTTTCACCCCTTTTAGCTCTCATTACGTCGCCGACACTCCTCTAACCATTCTTCCCTAACGGCTTCGATGATCTGCTACTTGCTTCCAGGGTCCAGGCTTAGCTCCTGTAAACGAACAAGGCCTGGTGTTTGTCATTACTTCACTTATTCTGTGATTGTCTTCTCTTCTCTTCTCTTCCTTTAATCATCCATTATGTTTATTTCCATGTGCGGATGCAAATCAGCCATTTCCATCCGCCCGCCTTACGTACTATTCGTCGTTTTTCATATGTCTGTAAGTTCACCCTTACAGGGCAAGCTTTTAACCAACGCAACATATTCAAGAATGAATAAATAAATATATATATATATATATATATATATTATATATATATATATATATATATATATATATATGTATGTGGTCATTGAGTTTTGAATATAATAGCCAAAAAAGAATTCTCTCCAATAATCAGCAATTGCACAATATTTAAATTTCCTATCTCTCGCTCTCTCTCTCTCTCTCTCTCTCTAAATATAGATATATATATATAGATATATATAGATATATATATATATATATATATATATATATATATCTATATATATATATATATATATATATATATATATATATATATATATATATAAATATATTCTCGTGACAAGCCATGTTTAAATATTCCCTCTCTCTCTCTCTCGTGACTATTGGACGGCCTTCCTTTCCTCCTTCTCTTCTTGATACTGGAGAACCATCTGGGCTCTTATTGATTCACGATCTCCCGGCCAGCGGAGATGGAGACAGAAATATGGCGGACGCTTAATAACCCCAAACGGTCTAATGGCCAATGATAAAAAAGTGAAGTAGGGGGTTGTGGGGGCGGGTGGGGGGGTGGGGGGGGGGGGGGGGGGGGGGGGGGGGGCGGGGCGACCCAATTCTTGCTGATTAAGCAGAAGTGTCTGAAGATGATAAGCATTCCATTAATTACCGGTTTCCCTGCGTCGTGAGTTATTTTTTTTATTATTTTTATTGGTAGTAATTTTTTTTCGTGTGAGTTTGATGAATTTCATATTTGGCAATTTATTTCATTTTTGAGGTTTTGTGAATTGAGTTCTGTATAGCATATAACCCCGTATGTTATCAAAGTTGAAAATATTATGAAAGATAAAATATATCTTTTTTGAAAGATAAAAATCTATCTTTTTTTGAAACATAAAATCTATCTTTTTTGAAAAATAAAAATCGATATTTTTTGCAAGAAAAAATCTATCTTTTTTGAAAGATAAAATCTATCGTTTTTGAAAGATAAAATCTATCTTTTTTTGAAAGGTGATTTATTATACGATTTTGAAAGATGAAATATGTCTTCATTGAAAGATTAAATTCATCCTTATTAAAAGATAAAATATATCTTTTTTTAAATACAAAACATTTTTTATTTAAATAAAAAACAGCTTTTTTAATGGATAAAATTATTCTTTTTTGAAAGATGAAATATATCTTTGTTTTGAATATGTCTTCTTACCCATATTCATATAGAGGAAATTTTCGCTTACTCAGGGAATAAACCTACACATTACTTTGTTGTTATTGTTGTTGTTGGGGGGCTTGGAAAGGTCTGTGGAAAAGCCTAAAAATGTCTGAAAAGGTGTTTCGCGTTGAGTTAAAGATACAGGAATTTGAGGATGGGATATTTATGATTTATTTAATCGAATGAAAATGTAAAAAATAAGTAATGTGCTTGTTACACAGTACAGAACAATTGTTTGTAATAAAATGCAGCTTATTTATTTTAATTTTCGTTGGTGAAACAATGCGTTATTTGACCGTAGATTTTAGTGCACGCCCCGAGTAAGCTGGAGGTCGGGTCACGCCCCTGTTCTAAATCTAGATTTAATGAGAGCTTTCCAACTAATTTTTTTTTTATCACTCTTGAGCTTAATTATTTTAAATCAGATTAAAACGGAAATTCTAACAGACCATCAGCCCTGTTTCCCACCTATTAACACCCATGAATATCATTTGATGAATATCATTTAACGTCGTCATGAATCGACGCTATGATGAATGACAGGATGAATTGCATGTCAAGATTTGATGCATTGGCCACCGAATGACTGATTGATTGATGTTGGGTGACAGCTGATTTCGTTCTGTTTCTTCGACAATTCCGAGCTTTGCATGTATTTATGTTTATACGTGCTTATGTATATATGTTATATATATACATAGATACATATATTCATGTATATTTATATATGTATAATCATATATATACACATATACACACACACACACACACACACACACATATATATATATATATATATATATATATATATATATATATATATATATATATATATATACGGAACCACCAAACTCTGAGATCTGTTACATATACAACTTAATAAACTTTAAATTTTGTTAAGTCTCCGAATCTGTACTTTTTGTAATTCTTTGTAGTAATATACTTACGAATACATACATTTTCACACAGCGTGACCGTTATTTTTATTTGTAAGATTTTTACTCTTGTAATCATTGACGTTCTTAGATTTATAGCCATTCTCTCTCTCTCTCTCTCTCTCTCTCTCTCTCTCTCTCTCTCTCTCTCTCTCTCTCTCCATATTGTCCATGGTATTCGTATTCATTTTAACGTCTACTTTTCTTAATTTTTTTCGACCTAAATTATCCTTTCCTTCTTTTTATAATTACTTTTTTTATTCTCTCTAAAAGTAGGGAAAGCAATAGAATTATGTATAGATTTTCATTGTACTTTCTTTTGAAAGCTAAGATTTTACTCTCTCTCTCTCTCTCTCTCTCTCTCTCTCTCTCTCTCTCTATCTCTCTCTCTCTCTCTCTCTCTCTCTCTCTCTCTCGTAACCTCATAATCTACTGGAGTTACATGTGCACCCTTCTAACAGATAAATGCATTAATGGCAATGCATTTTTATCGTACCGTTATATGGGACCTGCATTGATTACTTTTATAGTATTAGCTTTTGATTTAATTAAGATAATGTAATCAACGGAAATGCCTTCATAGAAGCACGTCCGAGAGCTACCCCCTCTCTCCTTTCAAAAAAAAAAAAAAAAAAAAAAAAAAAAAAGTTTTAAAAAGGAAATTGAAAACAAGATAAAATAAAACTACACCTTTTAAATCCCCTTTGTTCCGTAAATGGCACCTTCCTCCCACATCTCCCTCCCTCCCCTCTACCCCTCTCTCCCTCTCCCCTACCCCTCCCCCTCCGACTCCCCCCTCCCCCCCTCCCTCACACTCTTCGTGTGAGGGCCCGGCTAGCTAATCTAAGTCAAAAACGAAAATCTAATTCAAAAGGGAAAGAAAGTCCCAGCAAAAGGAAACAAAGCCAGCCCTTTCCCTCTTCTGGTGTCTGGGGAGGGACGGGGGCGGAGGGATATCTTCAGCCTATGGTAAAAAAAAGAAGAAGGAAAAAAAAACGGACAAAATGGGTATTTAAAAAAAAAAAATCTTTTAGGAGCTCGAGCTTGAGGGGTGAGTGTTGGAGGGGAAGGGGGTAGGGGGGTTGGAGGCGGAGGAGTCACTTCTACGTTGGTGGGGGAATAGGAGGAGGAGGGGGAAGTGGTTGGCGGGAGGCGAAAAATGGGTTGAAAATGATGCTGTAGAAGAAGGAAAGCGGAGACAAATTACCATAGTTGCCCCCTCTATCAAAATGACAAGTGGTGCTATGATCTCTCTCATTTGTTTATTTGTTGTTGTCAGCTCTTTCATTTGTCAGGATTTGGTGTCAGTAACTTGAGGCTTAGCAGCGATTGTTGTCAGTGAATGGAGGGTTAGCAGCAATTGTTGTCAATGAATGAGGTTTAGCAGCAATTGTTGTCTGTGAATGAGGGGTTAGTAGCAATTGCTGTCAAAGAACGGAGGAGTAGCAGCAATTGCTGTCAAAGAACGGAGGTTTAGCAGCAATTGCTGTCAAAGAACGGAGGTTTAGCAGCAATTGCTGTCAGAGAACGGAGGTTTAGCGGCAACTGCTGTCAATAATTGGAAGGGTTACCAAGGCGTTTCCATTAATAGATTCATCTTATTCCATAGCCATATCAGCGGCCTGTTCTATTTAATGCCTTTTCTCTTTTTTGTGGCTTACCAACTGTGTTCCATGTGCCCAGCTCTGTTTTCTAATCTTTTATTTTTCCTGACGAATTTATTCTTTCCTCCATTACAAATTTCTCATATCTTTCCCTGGTTATCGTATAGTTAACTATTTCATGCTTAATGTTCAATAACCGTCTTATCTCATGCCTTATACTGGAATTTGTACAAACGTCTTATCAGGGATTATGTGTAAGAACCTCTGAGGAAATGGACCTTTAACGTCGTGTATTCAAACAACTCTCTTTTTTCGAGAATTCGTACAAGAAATCCTAAAGCCACTTTGTGAATATTATTCAATTCACTTTGCGGTTTCCATATCCGTTTTTATTTGTTTATTTTTATTTGTCTGCTTACTTCCTACTCACACACGTGCACACATATACACACGTACACACACACACACACCACACCATCCTTCAGAATCACAAAATATGCTTACATGCTTACTTCTACCCACACACATACGTACATACGCACATATACATACAAACACATACACACAAACACGCACCATCATTCAGAATCGCAATGTATGCTTACTTCTACTTACACACATACGTACATCGTACACATACATACGTACACATGCACAAAAACACACACACCATCATTCAGAATCACAATGTATGCTTATATGCTTACTCCCTAATCACACACATACACTTACACACATACACAGAGACACAGGAGAGACACGCGCACAGACACACACGAAGCCCGTAAACATATATTCAATATTTACACTACATATTCCTCCTCCTCTATTCATGGCACCCAGCAGAGCGAGAGACTGGAGAGGTCTCACTTACAATGGCCTTCTTTTTTTTATCTTTTTATTTTTTTTTTTATTTTTTTATTTTTTGAGCTTTTTTTTTTTTTTTAGAAAACACATTCGGGGAAACCAAGAGAACCGCAATTGTTCGCACTGGAACAACTGTAAAATGGGTACCTAGTTTTACGGGGGCCTTAGCGAAACGAAGAATGTTTTTTTTTTTTTTTTTTTATTCATTCTTATTATTTCCAGCTGTTTTAATATTAATATACTTCTTTCTTTCTTTCTTATTTATTTCTTTCTATCTTCGTTATGTGCGATTTTTGTTATTGTTTTCTATTCATTGTTATTGTTTCCAGCTGTTTTAATATCAATATCCTTCTTTCTTTCTTTATTTCTTTCATCATTTTGCGTGATGGTCTTTTAAGTGATCTGCTGAGTAAATTCATTTTGGAAATTATAATTGTCTTTTGTTTTTTTACACATTTCTTCTTACTTGTGTATTTTTATTTTTTCTATTCTGTTCCTTGGGTTTCTTTTGACAAAATTGTCTCTCTGTGTTCTCAGTCCCCCTGCCCTTCCCTCCCGTGGGATTGAACTTGGTGAAGGAGATCATTAACCACGAACTACTAGAACACACACATATGTATATATATAATATATTATATCATATATATATATATATATATATATATATATATTATATATATAATATATATTATAATAATTATTCTATATAATATTAATATATATATATAGATATATATATATATAGTATATATATATATATATATATATTATATGATATATGTATATATATATATCCTTAAATCCACAGTAGAAAGGTAAGTGAAACAGGGACTTGGAACAAGTACTTTCGTAGTATATTCTACATTTTCAAGTCCACACGAATTATATAGAAGTTAACAGACTTTTATATACAAAAAGAGGAAGAGGGTGCGGGTTTACAGTTTGTTAATCTGATTGGCGTGTCCTTTAAGCAAAAGAGATAAAGAAAGAGGATCAAGGTATAATCCAGGATGGAGATTTAAATTTCTTGTTGACGTGTCTTCAATAAAAATGGACTCCAACAGATTCCTTTTTCGTTGAACTTTGACCCTGCAGACTATCGAGGAATTATCCCAGTTAATAGCATGGCCAGTCTTAAGCCAATGGTCCACAATGCCAAATAATGGCATTATGGATAAAAATTAATCATAGATGTGGAAAAGACAGCGATTATCCCAATACGTATTTGTTTCACTTATTTAAAAGAACGCTACTCTGCCCTGTGCATCGCCTATCTGTTAAGACTGTCAGAGAGTATGTTTATAGATATAGACATCTTGATCTTATTGTCAATAATCGAAGTTCAATTTATCAACTTCAGGTTTCCTATATAATCACTGTACTTGTAAATGTACATTGTAAAGTAACATCCCACGAAGCATTGTCTTTTTTTATTTTCTTAAATTCTGAAAAAATTAAGTTAAAACATTCATGTCACGAGCTTCTTATTTTAAAGGGATCTCTGGGTTCTCATTAGACTTAGTCATTGTTACAGACAGACAGACAGATATTTCCCCTCGCCTTTAAAATAGTTCCTATTTTTCCTTCTACGCTTCGTTTCCTAACTGTATTTTTCTCTTCGTTATTCAAAACCACTCACAACATTCCGCTTTGATTTTGTGGTCGATTAAAAAAAAGAGAGAGAAAAAAGAATAATAGTAAAAAAAAATGTACAAAGAAAAAAAAAAACTTTGTGAAACGGCCAATGGTGGCCAATGTTTTCGTAGCAATTCCGGAAGAGAATTTTTTTAGGCAATTTTTTTTTTTCATTCTGAATTTTATGTACGTTTCCCAGAATCTAATTATTTCAATTATGGCGTCGTAAAACTTGCGGGCGTTCGTTTTTCATTCTTGTGGGCGTGGTAAAGTTTCCAATTTTTCTCTCTCAAATCTCCAGAATTTTCGACACGAATTTTTGTCTTTTTTTGAGAATCAGTCAAATCTATAGAATTAAAAATCCATGCTGCCGAAGCATATAAAAGAAAGTACTTTGTCCTTTCCATCTAAAGCCAAAATATTTATTAGAATTGGGGAAAAGAATATTTACCACTGAAAATATCCTGAAAAATGACTAAATGGTGCCTTCAGTAATATATACATAAAATGGGATCTAATGTCAAAATATTTATTAGAATCATGTAAAAAAATATTTGCCACTGGAAATATACAGTAAATTTTTTGAACGGTGTTTTCAGTAAGATATAGGTAAAATGGTCTCTCAAAATATTAAAAGAAAGTACTTTGTCCTTTCCATCTGATGTCAAAATATTTATTATAATTATGTAAAAAAAATATTTACCACTGTAGATATCCTGTAAGTTCATTGAGAGCAGCTTTCAATAAGATAAAGCTGAAATGGGCTTTCAGAATATTAAAAGAAAGTACCTTGTCCTTTCAATCTGATGCCAAAATATTTATTAAAGTTATATACAAAAAATATTTACCACAGTAAATATCCTGTAAACTTTGAACGGAGATTTCAGTAAGACCGCTAAAATGGCATACCAAAGAACTCTTCTGACATTGATAGTTATGAATTAAGTAAAAATATTTTATTTTAGCTTTTCATCCACGGGAAGGAGAGATTTTTTTATTTCAATATACTGGCGTTTTCTCTCTCTCTCTCTCTCTCTCTCTCTCTCTCTCTCTCTCTCTCTTCTCTCATCTACGACCCACAAGTTTCCAGACAATTAGGTATATAATTTACTGCCAAAGTCAATAATTGCATATACTTGATTTTAGGGGGACGCCCCCCTATCTTCTTTCCTCCTCTTCCGGTCCACGGAATCGAACAGTAATTATTCGCATTTGTGAGTTGAGAGAGAGAGAGAGAGAGAGAAGCACATCAGGAATCCCTATTTGTGCTAGATTATATATATATGATTATTGAGAGAGAGAGAGAGAGAGAGAGAGAGAGAGAGAGAGAGAGAGAGGCACATCAGAAATCCCTTATTTTTGCTAGATTCTCTCAATATATATATATATATATATATATATATATATATATATATATGTATATATTATATATATATATATATATATATATATATATATATATAAATATATATATATATATATATATATATATATATATTATATATATAGAGAGAGAGAGAGAGAGAGAGAGAGAGAGAGAGAGGAACACAATACAGAATACCTGCATTTTCGAGAATTTATAGCAGAGTATTTACCGAAATGGGGAAGGTATTTCCGTATATCTAGCAAAGAAAGGTTTCGAAAAAACGGATAGAGAGAGAGAGAGGGGGTGGGGGGGGGGGGAACACTGCAAAATCCCTACGTTTTGTAAAATTTATATCCAGGTATTTGTCGAAATGGGGAAGCGATGCCCGTGAATCTAGCAAAGTAAATTTTCGAAAAACCGGATAAGCGGACGAGAGAGATTATGGAAAAGGTAAACTATCGAATCCCAGATACCAATCCGCTCATTCCCGACGTAAATCGGTACATTTATCTTTCGGGAGAGACCGGGCTCGTCCGATATAGGCTTCATTCGAGCGTAGGTCTCTCGCTGTAATCATGAGGAAATACAAATATCCAGCCTTCATTTGAATGTCAGATCGTAAATGAAGGGGATATTCTCTCTCTCTCTCTCTCTCTCTCTCTCTCTCTCTCTCTCTCTCTCTCTCTCTCACACACATACACACACACACAAGGTAATCTTATTTTGCCATCAGTGTGACTCTCTCTCTCTCTCTCTCTCTGTCTCTGTAACTTTATTTTTGCATTGATGTGACTCTCTCTCTCTCTCTCTCTGTCTCTCTCAAGGTAAATTTATTTTTGTATTGATGTGATTCTCTCTCTCTCTCTCTCTCTCTCTCTCTCTCTCTCAAGGTAATCTTATTCTTGCATTAATTTTTCTCTCTTTCTCCCTCTGGTAATTTTATCTCGTTTTCATGTATCTCATATCTCTCTCTCTCTCTCTCTCTCTCTCTCTCTCTCTCTCTCTCTCTAAGGTAATCTTATTCTTGCATCAATGTTTCTCTCTTTCTCCCTCTGGTAATTTTATCTCATTTTCCTGTATCTCATATGTAAGTCTCTCTCTCTCTCTCTCTCTCTCTCTCTCAAGGTAATCTTATTCTTGCATCAATGTTTCTCTCTTTCTCCCTCTGGTAATTTTATCTCATTTTCATGTATCTCATATGTAAGTCTCTCTCTCTCTCTCTCTCTCTCTCTCTCTCTCTCTCTCTCTCTCTCTAAGGTAATCTTATTCTTGCATCAATGTCTCTCTCTCTCTCTCCCTCTGGTAATTTTATCTCATTTTCATGTATCTCATATGTAAGTCTCTCTCTCTCTCTCTCTCTCTCTCTCTCTCTCTCTCTCTCTCTCTCTCTCTCTCCTTATCAAACGAAAAACAAACGTTGAAGATTAACTGAAACTCATCATATAATGAAAGGATTTTTGGATGAGCGTTTTTGATGATGAAACACAAACAAGAATTTGGGATTTCATCTGGAATTAAGATAAATAATGATGGAAGTCGATTCTCTCTCTCTCTCTCCTCTCTCTCTCTCTCTCTCTCTCTCTCTCTCTCTTATTAAACACACCTATAATGAGGGCAGTAAAGCATTTATTTTGTCCTCCTAAACTGTTTTCACATTTAAATATAATCAACAATATTATTTATGATATCTTTAAACCCACAATAAAGAAAATAAACTATCCGTTATCACCTATAAAACAATAACAAATATATGCTAGATACTGAAAGTATACATGAAATAAAATATTCACTAACATAAATACCAGATGGCTTAAAACCTTTATACTGGATAAAAGTGGAGCCAAAATAAAATAGAATAAAAAAATAAAATCCGGTGAAAATAACGACTGCTTCATTTAAAAGCGTTATCATTTGCACCTAATAAAACGTTAAGTGGCCGTTAAAATGACAGTATTCTAGATGTAGCCATTGTAATTAATACAATTAGGAATTTTATGGCTTCGTGTTAATTTTGTAACGATAGTAGGAAGCTTGTGTGTATATAATTATGTATATATATATATATATATATATATATATATATATATATATATATATATATATACGTATATATCATATATATATGTGTGTGTGTATGTATGTGTGTGTGCGCGTATGTGTTTGTGTGTGTTAGTGTGTATGTAAGTGTGTGTGTGTGCAGATCTTTGCACAATGTACCTCTAGCACCTCAGTGGCGTGGTTGGTATGGTGTTTGCTTCCCACCTCGGTGGTCGCGGGTTTGATTCTCGGCCATTCCATTGAGGAGTGAGAGATGTGGATTTCTGGTGATAGAAGTTTATTCTCGACGTGGTTCGGAAATCACGTAAAGCCGTTGGTCCCGTTGCTGAATAACCATTGGTTCCATGCAACGTAAAAACACCATACCAACAAACAAACATACAAACTAAACAATGTACCTCTCTGAAAGGTGCGAAGTCAACATGACAAAGTTGCGTGCTGATAAGATGAAATAAAAAAAAAAGTGTCATTTAAGTGCTTTCGTGTTTATTACACTTCTTTGGGAGACGCCTAGATCACGAAAACGCTTAGTTTTTTCACCTGGCCTGTTGTCATTCATGTATAATATATATATATATATATATATATATATATATATATATATATATATATATATATATAGATATTAAAGGACATTTGTAGCTCGATGTATGTATATGAATCACGGTAATGTGATATGACTTATTAATGGCTACGTGCTGTCGCTGTCATAAGTACTACAACACTACCGAGGTCGAGGTGGGTTAATGCTGGCTCCAAATCAGCGAATACCTGAGCGCCAAAGGTATTTGAGGGTGAGAGACGGCATTATTTTATAGCCTCTTGCGATGGTGGAGTGGGTAAAAACTTCACTGACGTTCCTGGATTTGTATGGTGTCCTGGGTTCGCGCCTGGGCACCAACAATTCCATTATCGCCTAATAAAATTCCCCTTCGGTTAAGCATATATGAAAATATATTAATTCCGAGGTAGAGTGAATTAGATATTAAAGGATATTTGTAGCTCGATGTATGTATATGAATCACGGTAATGTGATATGACTTATATTAATGGCTACGTGCTGTCATAAGCACTACAACACTACCGAGGTCGAGGTGGGTTAATGCTGGCTCCAAATCAGCGAATACCTGAGCGCCAAAGGTATTTGAGGGTGAGAGACGGCATTATTTTATAGCCTCTTGCGATGGTGGAGTGGGTAAAAACTTCACTGACGTTCCTGGATTTGTATGGTGTCCTGGGTTCGCGCCTGGGCACCAACAATTCCATTATCGCCTAATAAAATTCCCCTTCGGTTAAGCATATATAAAAATATATTAATTCCGAGGTAGAGTGAATTAGATATTAAAGGATATTTGTAGCTCGATGTATGTATATAAATATATATATATATATATATATATATATATATATATATATATATATATATATATATATATATATATATATATATATATATATATATATATATATATATATATATAATATAATATATATATATAAAGGTTTTTGCCAAGAAGGAAAAATGAAAAGCGAGATAGCCAAGCACTTTCGGTCTAGTGCGACCCTTTACTCAGGCACAACTGATCGTACAGAGAAAACACATAGTCAAAGTAGGCTTAATATCCAAACTGACATTACAGATTAGCAATAAGGTCGATTTCATCTACAGAAATGAGGAAAGCCTGAGGGCAAGATAAGCGAATTTTTAGGCAGCCACACCTTGGAGGATACACACGTGGTCAACAGATGATTCATCCAGGAAACAATACATTTTGAAAAAACAAGGAGGCATATACAACTTATTACCATAAAATTTACAAAAATGTTCCCCCCAAAAATTATTAATGAAAAGACGAAAAAAAAGGATATAAATATATCGAGCGAGAGTAGATCGACTATACTATGATAAGAGAGAGAGAGAGAGAGACTAGAGAGCGAGAGAGAGAGAGAGAGAGAGAGAGAGAGAGAGAGAAATAATAACTATATACATGTGGGACTCATTAATTAGTAGTTTATTTATTTTAAGGTCCTTCATAAACATTTTACAAATTTACAGGTCCAAATGGTACAATCCCAGACTATGATTTAGGTTGTTTTTATTATTGATTTGTATAAATGCTGATTCCAGTAAATTTCTTGAAACATAATCATTAGATCTAGTAATTCAGAGCTATCGCCCCAATTAATACAATGAGATTTTTCATTCAGATGGATAAATAGTGCATTTGAAGTCTGGGCTGTTCTAACTGATACTGTAGGATCAATTGCTTATAAACTATCTAAATATCTTACTAAATTGGTATCCCCGCTACTTGGAACTGTATCTAATTCACACATCCGGAATTCTCTTGATCTTGTGGAAAAATTAAATAATATTGTACTAAACCCTAGTGATATCTTTGTCAGTTTTGATGTATGTTCCTTGTTTACAAAAGTCCCTATTGACTCTGTGCTAGAATATTTAAGTAATGAACTTGTATTGCATGAATTGCCTATGTCCGTTAGTCACATAATTTCATTGATTAAGTTATGTATTTGTGATTGCAGATTTATTTTTAATGTAGAATATTACCAACAAATATTTGGTATGGCCATGGGTAACCCTTTATCACCTCTCCTTTCAAACTTATATATGGAATTTTTTGAGAGACAACACCTCCCGAATATCACATTTGTCCCCTTAAAATTGTACAGATATGTAGATGACATCTTAGTAGTCTTACCTGTTGGTATCGATGTAAACGATTTATTGTCTAAATTGAATAATTTAATGCCATCCTTAAAATTCACTGTTGAAATTGAAAATAACAATGACATCTCTTTCCTAGATGTATTAATACATAGAGAATCTTTCCAATGTAAATTCAGTATTTATAGAAAACCTACAAATAATTTAACATATGTACATTTTTATTCTGGCCACCCTCTTAATATTAAAATTTCAATTTTTTCTTCTGTGTTCCTACGTGCTTTGCGTATCACGAGTCCACAATATCTTGACCAAGAAATAGAATACATAAAAAAGATAGGAAACGATATCTGCTACCCACCTCATATAACTGATTTATGTTATCAAAAAGCTCACAAAACGTTTTATAGTGTTGCTAGTAATGAAAAAGAAATGCCTAAAAATGTACTTAGATTGCCTTACTTTCGTGGTATTTGAAACCATAAAATCAATATTTAAATCGTTTAATGTTAATGTAGTGTTCTCTTATAACAATACTATTAAAGATATGCTAATTAAGAATAGTCCCGTAACAAATAACAACATCATTTACAAAATTCCTTGTAAAGATTGCCCATCTTTTTATGTTGAACAGTCAAGTGAAAATTTATGTGTACAGATTAAGCAGCATATGTATTCAGTTAGAACAGCCCAGACTTCAAATGCACTATTTATCCATCTGAGTGAAAAATCTCATTGTAATAATTGGGGCGATACCTCTGTAATTGCTAGATCTAATGATTATGTTTCAAGAAATTTACTGGAATCAGCAATTATACAAATCACTAATAAAAGCAACCTAAATCTTAGTCTGGGATTGTACCATTTGGACCCGTATATTTGTAAAATGTTTATGAAGGACCTTAAAATAAATGAACTACTAATTAATTAGTCCGACATGTATATAGTTATTATTTCTCTCTCTCTCTCTCTCTCTCTCTCTCTCTCTCTTGCTCGATATATTTATATCCTTTTTTTCGTCTTTTCATTAATAATTTTTGGGGGGAACATTTTTGTAAATTTTATGGTAATAAGTTGTATATGCCTCCTTGTTTTTTCAAAATGTTTTTTTTTCTGGATGAATCATCTGTTGACCACGTGTGTATCCTCCAAGGTGTGGCTGCCTAAAAATTCGCTTATCCTACCCTCAGGCGTTTCCTCGTTTCTATAGAGTGAAATCGACCTTATTGCTAATCTTGTAATGTCAGTTTGGATATTAAGCCTACTTTGACTATGTTTTTCCTCTGTACGATTAGTTGTGCCTGAGTAAAGGGTTGCACTAGACCGAAAGTGCTTGGCTATCTCGCTTTTCATTTTTCCTTCGTGGCAAAAACCTTTATTTATACATAGCATCACGTTTTATATACTTCGTGATCAAGTTATTCATATATATATATATATATATATATATATATATATATATATATATATATATATATATATATATATATATATATATAAGTAATGGATGTGAACACCCTTTATACCCAAGTAGTACGAGATTACGTAAAAAGCAGATGTCATTGACTTAGAATCCATATGGGGTTAGACGGGCTTCTGAATAGTTCATTGATAAGGATACAAGGCAGTGAATGTGTGTATGTGGCCCTTGTGATGGAAAAGTGCTTAACATTGAAACAGAAGCACACAAAGATATATACATATATATGTATTTTCTGTTTATATATATTCACATATATATATGTATAGATATGTATATATATGTATTACAGATAAATATAGTTATAAATATATATAATGTATATATATATATATATATATATATATATATATAATATATATATCTATATATATATATACAGTGGTACCTCGAGATACAAAATTAATCCGTTCTGAGGCGGCCTTCGTATCATGAGTTTTTCGTTTCTTGAACCGCATTTTACATGTAAAATGCCTAATCCGTTCCAAGCCCTACAAAAACACCCCAGTAAATTATATTTCCAGGCCTACAACACATGTTCTAGGGTTACGACGCCGATCGGACGGTAGAAATATGACTCAAAAAAGGAAAAATACTTTACATACTTGAGTAATATTCAACTGCATGTAATGTTCAACCCTATTTTTACTGCATATGTCCCTTAGCAATAAGCCTGGCCTTTGTTAGCAGTTGCTACTGTAGCCTAGTCTATGATTCTGACATCTAAACCTAAGAAGCTAAAAGCTTATAATATGCCAATAAAATGTATAAATAATCAGTATGTACTCATTTCAAATAATTATTTATGATATTGCATTGAAACTTGAATACCCAAGGAATTTTGTAGATGTGGCATGGAAAAGAGCTAGAAAAACATTTTATTCAACTAATGACAAACTTGAATTTAGTAAGCTAGAATTTTAAAGCTTTTTAACATAAATGTTGTTTAACATAAATGTCAGAGTTTAGTCATCAAAAATTCTCCTAAAGATCTTCCAGGCTGCTTACATGAAATTTCTTGCAAAAAGTGTGATAAAGTCTATTACGGACAGACCGGTAAATCTCTTTCACAACGTCTCAAACAGCATCAATATTCTTTGAGAACTGGGCAAATATCGAATGCATTATTCATACATATGAGAGATTTAGATCATCCTATTAACTGGAGTCAAGCAAGAGCCTTAATCCCATGTAATGACACAGTTAAAAGGAATATCATTGAATCTTGTTACATCAAGTCAAATAATAGAAATGTTCTAAATTTAAGTCTTGGTTTATTTAAATTTGATGCTTTCATAATGAAAAAAGTTGTAGATAAATATAAGCAACAAAATTAATATATTAAGTTTTTACATGTTTTGGACTGTAAAGATACTTTGTAATTTCGGTTAGGGTCAAATCTGTTTAGGTCTGTGACCGCGTGATATCCGATAATCCTGGATTATCTCTTTTAATTTTTATCCTTTTGACAATTAACCATCTGGTATTCTTGATCTTGTTGTGTACCTGAGACCTTTCTCTCCAATTGTATCTCATTAGCTCCTTGACAATGTCTTAGTAAAGACGAAAGCGCTTGGATTTCTAACTATCATTTTCCAGTGGTATTCGCTCATTTATGAAGTCACGTGCATCTACTGTGATTTTTTATACATATATATATATATATATATATATATATATATATATATATATATATATATATATATATATAAAGACCAATTCTACAGAGGAAAGAGAAAAAACAATGGAGTACTGCAAAAATGGAAAGGCCTTGTATTTATTTATATATTCACATTCAATATTATCGTTATTCAGTAATACAATATATATATATATAATGATATATATATATGTGTGTGTGTGTGTGTGTGTGTGTGTGTGTGTGTGTGTATGTGTGTGTTCATTTGTAAGAGCGTGCTATACATTATCCGGTACGATGTCATCGCATATTGGTGCATGAATTCCTATCGGTAACCAATACTAAAGAAATATCATACCCGCTGGCGATAACAAATACCACTGACAGCACATTAAGCCCCGCGGGATTTTCCTTTCACAGACGTTCTCTCTCAGGTATTGGAAGGTTTGGTTTTTTATATAATCGGTAGATTCAACAATGTCGCTTAAGAATTCTTGTATCACTGATGGAAAAGAAAGATATTTCAGTTTTCTATCACTCACTCACTACTACTACTACAACTACTACTACTACTACTACTACTACTAATAATAATAATAATCATCATCATCATCATCATCTTCTTTTTTGAAGCTTGAATTTCAGGTCAATGACCCCTATTATGGTGGGCTTGTTCCATATGAATAGGGGTTCATCTTCTGAATATAATAATAATAATAATAAAATAATAATAATAATAATAATAATAATAGAGTCCTGCCTGTCAGGAGCTTTAGGTTAAAGCTCCAAAGACATTGAACCTTCACCCCTTTTTACAATACCCACCCCCTTCCCGCCACCCCCTCCCTTATATAGCCCTACACCTTCAACCCCTTTATGTACCCCTAACCATCTCTTCCCATCCCCTCCCCTTCTCCCATCTCATCCCCCTCCCCTCTTCCCTTCCCATCTCATTCCCCTTATTCCTCTTCCTCTCTCCCCACCCTCCTTCCACTTCTTTCCCCTATTCCCTTTCCCTTCCATTCCCTCTCCCCTTTCCCGTTCCTGCCACCCTTCCCTCTATCCCCTTCCTTTTCCCTCTCACCCTCCCCTCCCCTTCCCCTCCCAAAAAATTAAAAATAGAGCGAGCTGAAATGATCCCCACTTTTTCGTGGGCCCTAAACCCAGAAGTTAAAGAGAGACTTGAGAAAATTAGCGATGATAGTTAAGGAGGGGGGGGGGGACTTTTTTGGGGAAGAAAACGACTTGTCTACATCATTTCCTGACCCTGGAAAAAATTTAAAATACTATAAAGGAGGCTCCAACATTCCGGGAAGAAAAGGGTCCTTGATTATGAAGGAATTTTTAGAAATTAAATGAAGAATCTTCGAAGTTGAGCCACGGAATGTCGAAGAAAGTCCTGTGTATAATCACGAACATGGTTTGTTTATTTTTACCCTTAACGAGGATGTTTTGTTTATCTTGTTCTTTTTGTCTGTTTGCCTATTCCTTGTTTGTTTGTTTACTTTTACGCTTTCTTAATATGCTTCTTAGCCAGTTGACGCAAATATGTATGGGACAGCTTCGTTGTTGCATTTCTTACCTTGAGTACGGATCAATTTATTTGTGAATTTTGACGAAAATTTTGTAAAAGGTGGTCCCGCGTCGCTGGCCATAAATAACGAAGACTTGGGAGAGATAGGAATGTAAATCATGGGTATAAGGCGACTTACTCAGCCATGTTGGATGTTTGCGGTATCAGAACTCTCTTCTGTTATTTTTGACTTAACCGTTAATCTTTGCTCATTTAAATTAACCTAGCCTCGAATAGTAGTAAATTTAGAACTATAATTGGAAATATCAGTAAACAAACATAAATTCACATATCCATTAAAATTAACACGTCAGGTGAAAATATTAGTGTATAGCATGTTCTAAAATTTTACAATATAAAATTTAACACTGTTAAATTCTAGTCTAGATTGAAATTAACACGTCAAAAAAGTGTAACTATGTAGTTTGTTATTCTAGATTTTGACAACTTGGAATTTAATTGTCAGCAAATCGTTCACTCCAAGATTCACTTTTTGTTCTGTTTACCTAAATTTTGACAATTTAAAATTCATCACAGAAAATTGTGCACTCCAAAATCACTCTTGTTTACAAAACACCAATAATAAACAACCAAAAAAATAAATAAATAAAAATTCACCCAAAATATGAAATGAAGAAAACGAACTTCTTCCAGAAGCCGAATAACGCACACACACACAGAGAGAGAGAGAGAGAGAGAGAGAGAGAGAGAGAGAGAGAGAGAGAGAAGCACCAGTTTAGCCTTTGCCCGAAGGGAGAGAGAGAGAGAGAGAGAGAGAGAGACGCCGGCGTGAGTTCGCGTTGAATATTCAATATGGCGCTGTACATCTCCGTGTTATCCACGAGGATTAAAGATAGAATTTTGAATTATAGAAAGGACGAAGCCGGAGACAAGAAGCCTTGTGAGAACTCCCTTCGTTTGCGTAAGGAAGGTGGAGGCAGTGTCTGTCGATCGGCCTCAGGTTTTCCTGAATTTCAAGTTCCGTTTCGTTACGGTGACAGCCGAAGAAACTAGGTGACTTGACGTAATATATATATATATATATATATATATATATATATATATATATATATATATATATATATATATATATATATATATATTTATTTATTGTGTAAATATATATATATATGTAAATATATATAATATATCGGACATCACGATTTCTTCATATTTCTTTGAAGTTGGAGCTCAAGACTTTGTAGTAAAAGTGTATCCAAAAAAGGAGCAAAGAATTTGAGAAGTTAAGAGGACATTGTGGCTATTACAATTTCACACACACACACACAAATATATATATATATATATATATATATATATATATACATATTATATATACATACTATATATATATATATATATATATATATATATATATATATATATATGTGTGTGTGTGTGTGTGTGTTTTTGTAAACAAACAAAATTGGTAAAAAGTACATAAGAAGATTCGGGTTGTTATTAAATAATAATAAATGCAAGTCAAGGTCCTCATATCTTCTTGTTAGAAGCGTTGAAATAATGCACACAAACATTTCTATCGTCAGTTCGTTATTGATGAACAATCTTATAGGTATATTCAAAATATATGTAAAAAAAAACAACACTTGCAGATATTAGCTGCTACCTATAAAATATGCGATGGTCATTGCAACATCAGTTAAAAAATAGTATATTAATAGTGTATTAAGAATAGTGTATTATCAGCTGCCAGTCCATTTGCAAATGCATAATCTGCACCATTGTCATCTGTCTTGTGATTCCAAGAATTCAACGCCTTTCCCTTCTGTAACTTAGAATAGGCATCCAGCCACGACCTCTCTCTCTCTCTCTCTTCGTCTTCTTTTTCTCCCCCTCCTCCTCCTCCTCCTTCTTCTTATTCTTTTTCTTCTTCTTCTTCTTCTTCTTCTCCTCATACTGCTTCTTCTTCTTCTTCTTCTACAAACTTTTGAATCGCGAGTGATTTGGTGAACATATCCTCACACAATCTTTGTAACATTTTCATTTTATTTTAAGGCCATCATGTAAGTCATTCCTCACAATACCGCTTACTTTCACATTCAGACCACCAAGCACGACCACAAATTCTACTTCATAACCAAAAATAGATTTGGTAAAGGCAGATCTTTTCAAAGATAACGACTGGAAACATTGCCATATGAGTTCATAAATAAATTAAAATAAATGCTTCCGTATTCTAAATAACATTAAGTCATTGGAGTTTTAGTTTTGAATATTTTATTTAAATCGAAATCTAAGGTGCAATTAGAAATGAATTGTTGTGAACAAGTCCATTCGAGAGAAATTGAATTTTCCAAAAAATATTTTGGCTCTTTCCAAACAAAAACTATAAAAAATAAATTTTCCTTTTTCAGCGATTGATTTAAAAATCCCCAGACCGAAAGATAAACTTAAGAGACAAGTCCATTATGCACTATGGCAAGAGATTCCATCATATATTTCATGACCTTATGGTCAAATGTTCCAAAATTCATGATCTGCCTTGCATCTATATCTGTACTGCTTGTCGGTGTCGATATCCTGAATTATTTTCCTTTCCTTAAATATAGACAATCTCTCTCTCTCTCTCTCTCTCTCTCTCTCTCTCTCTCATTGTTTTGATTTGATGTATTCAGTCGTTTCATCATCTTATTATTTGATAAATAGTCTTTCACTGAATTACCAAAGATTACATTATATTTTGTAAATAAACTTTTGTTTAGAAAATGCTGAATTCCTCTGTGGCGGGATCACAAGATGAAAAACAAGCTGGCAAAATCCCCCCCCCCCCCCCCCCCCCCCCCCCCCCCCACCCCCCCCCCCCCCCCCCCCCCCCCCCCCCCCCCCCCCCCACATTAACCTAATCACTCTAGCTTCCAAATCCACCCCAGTCACACTTTCCTCTACACACTACAGCATACACGCAGGACAACTGACCTATAACTACACAAAACAAAAAACATAAAACACAAAAAAACTCTCAAAACACATGTAATTACCCACCTCCAGATACTCCAGGCTATCCTGTGCTGTCCGCTGGTTGAGGTCACAGAGATACCAACAACAACCACCAAGAACCACAACCCAATAAAACAACAACCAAGGACTACAATCAACAACTCAACAACCAAGGACCACAACAACACAACAACAAAAAAGGAAAACAACAACGAAACAAGAACACAACCACAACACAAGACGACTGCACAAACAATTACTAACAAAAAAACAACACAAAAGGCAACACACACACCCACTAACAACAACTAACAACAACAACAACCCTCAACAACTCACAACCACTCCAACCCTCA
Source organism: Macrobrachium nipponense (assembly GCF_015104395.2). Taxonomy (NCBI): domain Eukaryota; kingdom Metazoa; phylum Arthropoda; class Malacostraca; order Decapoda; family Palaemonidae; genus Macrobrachium; species Macrobrachium nipponense. Next base: position 32,159,602 of record NC_087219.1, read on the forward strand.
GGAACTCACTCATAACTCAACAAAAACCTCACAGCACAAAAAATCTAACAATACAGGCACAACAACTCTTAAGCGACAATATCAAACCAAAATAAACAACAAATCAATAACGCAACTCAACTGACTTTCAATTCCTCCAATAAACTGTTGTCAACACTATTTATCATCACCAGCTCTCACCAAAGACTGACTGAAAAATCTCACTCAAAACACAGAACTCTGATCTCTAACAACAGACAACCAGAACCCACCAACAGCCAATCCAATCGTTAACCATCCAACCACCAATTACTCTCTCACTCTCTCTCTCTCTCACACACACACACACACACAGACGTTGTCAAATGGAACTCCATAACTCCTCCATATTTCCTCCCCTGTTACAGTTGACAACGTCTCCTTACACTCACAACACCCATACTAAATAGCCTTCCGTAACACTCACGGATGCTCGGACGCAGGTCCCCTGGATCTTGTTTGAGGGCCCTCATACACACTCTCAGTTACACCGCCATCAACTTCTCCCAGATCACTTCCAGTCAGACTACCATTACTATCTCCCTCATTACCATCCTCCCAAATCCCTTTCACTATCTCATCTACCCCTTCTAACTCTTGTCCGAACATCTCTCGTAACTCTGCCTCCAAATCACTTACCTCATTTACACTCCTGCCAAACTCCCGAAGAGACTCATTCATACTGCCAACTACATCCTTACCAACTGATTCCCTTCCCGGCAAAACTTCACTAAACCCTGACAATTCAAACCCACACACGCTATATGTATCATTCCTCCCCTCAAAGTCATCTGTATTACATGCCTTATCCACCATCTTTACCCTAACACTAACCCCTCCATCATGCAGTTCACGTTTCTCCCTTTCATTCCCTTTCCTTACCTTCTTCCTCTTTCTTCCATACTCAACCAACACCAACTGCCGATCTTCCAGACCCATTTGCTCACTGACACTCGGCTCACATTTATTCACCCTCAACCACTCACTCATCGCATTCCCCCGAACATACTGCCGCATACTAGAGGACCCACCCAACTGAATCCCCTTTTCACCTAGTTTCCCGAATTCCCAGCCTGACTCATCCTCTTTCGTCTACACACACTTGCCATGTGACCTTCCATTCCACATTCAACACACTTCGCACGCTGTTCTTTACACATCCTAGCATAATGGCCATTCGTCCCACAGTTGCCACAAACTATGTTCATACTGGTACCCCGACATCCACTAGTGATGTGCCCTGCCTGTCCACACCTATAACATTTAATATCCCTATCTTTCTTACACTCACTCACCAAATGCTCTGTTTGCCCACACCCGAAGCACACTCCTAACGCCCACCGACATTCATCCTTCCTGTGTCCTGGCTTACCACATCTAAAACACTGCTGCTGCTCTCGCTCACAACTAACTGATCCTACTCTTCCAACACTCGCACTCCTACCCTATCTCTTTTTGGGCTAACTACACTCCCGTTTCTTGCCGTAACGCTCCTATCTACCACTCGCTCTGCCATTCGCCTCAGCCCTTCCAAAACTGACTCCCTATAGCTTTTAAACTCTGGTACAACCTCAGCTACTTCAGTCCTAACACTAACACTTCTACTCTCTTTCATACACCTATCTAACTCGTAATCCTCTACTATTTCTAAAATGTCGTTCCATGTTAACTTTTCTTTCGTCCATCGCATTTTCTCCTTACGTTTCAGATTTACAAACTCATATACACTCTCTGGTACAGTCACCAACAACTTCCGCACTAACTCCTGACACTCATTTATCCCTTCGTCCCCAAACTTTTTCCTGGCTAATGTTTCTAACCTACAGACATACATTGACAATGACTCACCAACATTCATTCTTGCCTCTTCAAAATCTTGCTTTCTCCAATATCTAACACTACTCTTTTTCCTCTTTGCCTGTTCTACAATCCTAGCTTTTACACCCATACGGCACATTTTCTACACTCATCATTACCCCATACATACTCAACAAAAATCCCGTCAAAAAGCTACCTAACTCCCTTGCCCAGACTCTCTTGTTATCCCCATTCTTAGCCTCACAATACCTCTCATATTCTTTAAAGAAAAAAGTCCCCTATGTCCCTACTACTATATTCCTCGTATTGTGCACATCGGGGTACCTCTCTCATATACACAGCCTTTCGTACTTCCCGCTCACTCTCACTCTCACTTCTGCTACTTCCATTCTGACCCCTCTTTCCCTCTTCCGAATACAGCGAATCCACTTCCATACTCACGTCCATACCCCTGACTACGCTATTCTTACCCTTCTTTCTACCTACCTGTTTCCACTCACCGCTATCCAAATCACTCTCAGCCCTTTCCCCAATGTATTCTGTCCTAGTCTCATCCTTTCCATCACCCTTACTAACCTTCTTTCCCTTAGTCTTCTTCTTTTCCTCAGCCACTTTCTTATTCTTGTCCTCAGGTTTATCCTTATCCTGTGTCTTCCCCTTCTTTCCCTTACCTATCACAACCGAATCATCTTCGTCACTCGTACTCTCATCCACTCGCTCTTTCACTTTCTTTACCACTCCTGACCCGTCACAAGACCCAGTAGGCCTACCTCCTTCAGCTTCCTCTCCCATGAATCCCTTCATCATTTCCTGCATCATCTCTTGCACTGCATTCATCATTACCCCCAATTTTTCATCCATTTTCTCAACCATTCTCTCTTCCGCTCCTTTCACCTCTTCTTTCATTTCCACTTTCGCACTCCTTAGCATTCCTCTCATTTCCTCTAACTCGCTCTTCAGCTCCTCACACTCTACCCTCAACCTCTCATTCTCCACTTCCAACCTTCCCTTAGCTTCCCTCGCCAACCTCAGCTCCTCCTTCAGCCTCTCTATCTCCCTGCAGCTGCCACACCAACAGTCCCTGTTCGGGGGCCAAAAAATAATGTGGCGGGATCACAAGCTGAAAAACAAGCTGGCAAAATCCCCCCACATTAACCTAATCACTCTAGCTGCCAAATCCACCCCAGTCACACTT
>NC_087219.1:32165132-32187632 GCF_015104395.2 Macrobrachium nipponense
TTGTAACAGAACATATATATATATATATATATATAATAGATATATATATATATATATATATATATATATTATATATCTATATATATTATGAGTAATTATCACATCACCATGATTCATATAAATCATTCGAGCTACAAATGTCCTTTAATATCTAATTCGCTCTACCTCGGAATTGATATATTTTCATATATGTACCGAAGGGGAAGTTTAGTTTGATAATAATTTTCGTCCCCTCATGGGGATCGAACACTGTCCGTCTTGATTTCGTTTCCTTTCACTGGACGGTGGTTCGATCCCATGAGGGGACGAAATTATTATCAACTAAAAATTCCCCTTAGGTACATATATGAAAATATATCAATTCCGAGGTAGAGCGAATTAGTCATTAAAGGACATTTGTAGCTCGAATGATATATATATATATATATATATATATATATATATGTATATATATATATATATATATATATATATATATATATATATATATATATATATATATATATATTACATATGTGAATGTATCCAATGTAGCACAAAGAAGCACGTGCTTGAGAATATCCTTAAATCCAGGGTAGAAAGGTAAGTGAAACTGGGAACTTGGAACAAGTACTTTCGTAGTTTATTCCTACATTCTCAAGTTTACGCTGAATCAAAGAGAGGTTAAGGGCAGTGTTGCCGTTGTATCCGCATAGTTTCCGCAAGCGCTTAGTTACGTTTTTCAAGCGATGCTTGTTTACTTTTGGCCTTCTATACAAAAACAAAGAAAACGAAATTCTCACCTTACTCGGTAAACTAAATTATTTCATTTTCCAATTGTGAACTATGTTTCATCTGAGTCTGTCACTGATATGTGTAATGTCTGAATCGATGTGTTCGTCACTATTTGACCATATAATTATGCACTTTTCCTCGGCATCATTATTAACATTTTGAGGTTGTGTCTCACATATTATAACACTATTGTCTGCATTGATGTGTTCATCACTATCTGACAATATAATCATGTACTGTTCCTCGTCATCATTATTAACATTTTGAGGCCGGGTGTCACATAATATAACACTATTGTCTTGCTCATTTTCACTGTTTTTTTTTTATCATCATCTTTGTCTGAAGATGAGTAATCTTCAGTAAAAAATACTTTTAATATGTAATCATCTGAATCATATGAATCCACTAATTCATTGTCGTCCTGAGTTTCACAAATTTCAACTTCAGTTTCTTCTTTGGAAAATAGCAGTTTTCTGGGGGGAAAAAATTCGATATATAATCACGCGATTTGCGGCCACTCATATTTTCTTCATTTATAGGCCATCTGCTGTATATGGTCACTATAAAGTATCGAACGGGATAAAACAATGAACTCATATGCATGATGCTGGATTGGCGATCTGGGAAGATGGAATACTTAGTCCGCATAATTATGGTTGCCACTTGATCTTTACGAGTTTTGCAGAGATGCAAGAATATATAACATTAGAAGTTTCATTGTCTATGAAACATGAACTCCAAAGATATATTTTTGAAACTCTGGACATTACCTTAGTACATAGCAAATTAATTAAAAGCGAGAATTCTGGCACTGAAAATCCTTCGTTGAAAACACTGAGTATCGCACTTGTTTAGCCTACTACCTACTAGGAGATTGTGGAGGTAATTGATCACTTGTTTACTGCACTTATTCGTAGGATATGATGATCATGAACTTCGCACATAGGGATTTGAACGATTTATATCAGTTTCGTTATACTTAAGGTACTGTCGGCCAAAAAACTGATGGCAGTTTCATAATTTTTCGTTCACCTGCCTGACGCACGATTCATGCCTTATTTATCTATTTTTCTTTTCAAAGATGGAAGAAATCGTGTGTAATGACGTTAAAAGCAGTCACTGATATCTTTAGAACATTATGTTATGTTATTGTGTAAAACTATTTTCCATATAGCAAAATTGACGTGAACGAAACGAAGTATTAAAAAACGTCATATCACAACCATAGATATACATTACCAAATAGATAGGAGACACCTATAAGTAGTAGGATCGCATAAACATAGTCCTTAAATTATCATTTCAATATTAAGTTGAAGGCAGTTGAACTATTCCATTTGTTAAATTTTACAGAAAACATTGGAATCTCACAAAATGCTATAAAATTAAAAAGAAAAAAAAAAAACTATATCTTAACAGTGTTAACGAGGCGACCTCACTCTATTGCTTTTAATGTTAAGTGCACGGGAATCTAATGTCAATGTGTCATTTATCGGTCTAAAAAACATCCCTCGATGAGCGAGAGACAATTATTGCACTGCATTCGGTGCAAGTTCCTGTTGGAGAGATATCAAGAAAGCTTAATAAACCAGAGAGAATCATACATAGATGAATCAAACTGTTTAAAGAACGGCAAAATTTAGAACATGGGCCTAGAGGTGGAACTGGAACACCTCGAAGCACCACAAGAGAGTAAGACAATACAGTAGTGTAAATGTTGCTGAGCAACATTCATTTGTGAACTTTGAATTCTAGTGCCTCGTCACGACATTGCTGAACCAGGAATCATAACTAGCTCTACGCTTATGACTGGTGTCTGATGAATACTTTAGATGGAGAGGAAGAGATTTTTAAATCTACACTTGAAATCTTTGATAGTTGTCTAATGAATACATCTAATGAATAAGCAAACTTATCTTTGATGGATGAGAGATTCAGTTAGGCTTACTCTTTTTGTTTTGTTTTTTTATCGGTGGCCAGTCAATACCACGGATAGGGCGGGAAACAGTTTCAATGATGCATGAATTTTTTTCTTCAAAACCTAAACTATACATTTTATTGGGAGATACCTTATTAACATCGGCCTAATCCTTCCATCACTCCAATACGTCACCTCCGCTCTCTTCTACATCTCATGCGACTTGATCCGACTTCTCGTTACTAACTCCATCGCGTGAGAGCATCACTAATGATAACGGTTATTTTAAAATTCCCCGCACCGACAACGGAAGCCTTAAAATGCATGTTTATAAAATATTTTCCGTTCAAAGAAACTTTATCTTTCATCCCACAAAATATGTGCATACACTCATGTTATACCCTGTAGCCGTCAAAGAGCAACCTTTGATTAAAGCAGTAGGTTTTTCTTAAAAAAAAGAGAGAGAAAAAAAAAACGTATGAAATAGACTTAAACGAGAACGTCACCTTTCATATTTCTTATCCTTTCAGCTACTTATAATATGCTTATGGTAGTAGGTCTAGGTATACATGTGAAACTAATTTGAATTAATTTCCATTAAGAAGAAATGAATAGCTACAGAAAGATCAACCTAAGAAAGCTTTAATGAAAGTGAGCCTTTCTTAATGTATTCGTCAGTTTTGACTCCCACACCTTTCCAACGTATCCAAATGAAACAGGATGATATGCAAGGAATTCGATAAAAAATAAGACTGAATTATATTCGTTCGATTTTTTATGATTGCTTTTTGACTTTGAATAGCTAGGTCTGAGTTAATTATGTTAAGCAATTATGAAAAGGATAAGAAGAAAGGCGAACATGGATAATAAAACATGAATAACGGGAATAATAAAATAAAGCAGATTAATATATATACATATATATATATATATATATATATATATATATATATATATTGTCTATTTAAATGGGGGTCGATTTAAATATTCATTAATATTACGTATCCAAGAGAGTATATTGTTGAAAATAGACCTAGGCTAATCATGTGGGAAAATCAGAAGTCCAATTTAGGCCCACTAAATGTGTCATGCAAATTATTTTATTGATCAAAGGACAAAATTAGTGCAATTAAACATCGTTTTCAAAGAATGTTAACGCCTTGAAATATTATTTATCGGCTGTAGGAGACGAAATGACAACACCCCAGTGAAGTACGATACGTTGAGTCAAGACTCGAGCCAACTTCTAAATCTTTGGTATGCTGTCACGAAACTAGTGTTGAGAATAGAATTAGAAATCGTGGACCCATCGGTATATATTTTCCTTACTTTGCAAAATAATTATCTTTAATACATTGAATAAGTCTAATCAATTCTAATGTAATTTATTTCAAGTATAGCACCTTTGAAAGGAAATGTTATTTATTGTTAAGTAAATAATCTGGCACCTGCATATGGCAATATTTCCATAACGAACAATGAATTAAGAAACTACGCCAATTCTTCGTTGACCGTCTTTTTGGCCGACAGTGCATTACTAATATATTTATATATATATATATTTATATATATATATGATATCTATATATATACCATACATATATACATCTTCTATACATATTATATACATATTATGTACAGTAATCATCTCACCGTCATATTCTGATAAGAGTGTTATCTTTTATATAATATTGTATTTGAATGAGAAATTGTTTAAAAGTAAAAAAATATTGCAATTCGTATATGATAAATTTACATGAATGCGCCATGAAGAAATTGCTGCTGAAAATGCAGATGTGGAATCCGCATCGGCATACAAACTTGGATAGTTGCCCCGTAGACTTTCTATTCCGCATAGCAGACGAAAATTCCGCACTTCTATCATTTCTATGGACAGTTACATCAAGAAATGATAGAAATTTCACCTTTTCAGTCTTTCGGAAATCAACTAACATTGCCTCTTTTGTTCATTACTACTCCAATCACCATCAAAATGTTAAATTCTCTGTTTTTTCTGGGATGTTCCTAAGGGCTTTACGTGTCTGTGGCCCGCAGTTTATTGACGCTGAAATTAAAACTATTTATGATATTGCATTGAAACTTAAATACCCAAGGACTTTTGTAGATGTGGCATGGAAAAGAGCTAGAAAAACATTTTATGCAACTAATAACAAACTTGAATTTAGTAAGCATAACATTCTAAAATTACCCAATGATGAAAGGTTTTTAGCTATTCCTAGAATTTTAAAGCATTTTAACATAAATGTTGTTTACAGTAATATCAATGTCAAGAGTTTAGTAATCAAAAATTCTCCTAAAGATCTTCCAGGCTGCATATATGAAATTCTTTGCAAAAAGTGTGATAAAGTCTATTACGGACAGACCTGTAAATCTCTTTCACAACGTCTCAAACAGCACCAATATTCTGTGAGAACTGGGCAAATATCGAATGCATTATTCGTACATATGAGAGATTTAGATCATCCTATTAACTGGAGTCAAGCAAGAGCCTTAATCCCATGTAATGACACAGTTAAAAGGAATATCATTGAATCTTGTTACATCAAGTCAAATAATAGAAATGTTCTAAATCTAAGTCTTGGTTTATTTAAACTTGATGCTTTCATAATGAAAAAGTTGTAGATAAATATAAGCAACAAAATTAATATATTCAGTTTTTATATGTTTTGGACTGTAAAGATACTTTGTAATTTCGGTTAGGGTCAAATCTGTTTAGGTTTGTGACCGCGTGATATCCGATAATCCTGGATTATCTCTTTTAATTTTTACCCTTTTGACAATTAACCATTTGGTATTCTTGATCTTGTTGTGTACCTGAGACCTTTCTCTCCAATTGTATTTCATTCGCTCCTTGACAATGTCTTAGTAAAGACGATAGCGCTTGGATTTCTGACTATCATTTTCCTCTGGTATTCGCTTATTTAATGAAGTCACGTGCATTTACTGTGTTTTTTTAAGCATACATACATACATATATATATATATATATATATATATATATATATATATATATATATATATATATACACATCTAATAAAAGGAGCCCATAGAAATACCAAAATATAGAGAGAAAAATACTATATTTCAGAGACTGTTGTCTCTCTCTTCAGGTAGATGAATGAGAAAAGTTTACAGAAAAGATGGTATTTATACCAAGAGGTCCATCCACAGGTAAGCCAATTTAGGTCACCCCCGCTGATAATCTTCCTTTAATCTTCTTAAGCGTCGGAAAGTAAGATTAATTGGCCAAGACAAAAAGAGTATTGAACTATTAGAGAAATTTAAAGTAATTAATCCTAAACTTCCCTACTTTTATGGCCTTTCCAAAACTCACAAAGACAATCTTCCATTCAGACCCATCGTTTCATGTGCTGGAGCTTTCAATTACAAAATTTCTAAATGGTTAGCTGGCCTCCTTTCCCCTTTTTTAGGCACTTTTCCTCCCAGTCACATTAAACATTCAGAAGATTTTTGTCACAAATTCAGAGAAGCACATATACCACTTCACAAACATAAAACTTTTGAGCCTTGACGTAGATTCCTTATTCACAAAAGTACCAATACAGGACGTTCTTCAGTTTTTGAGGGAAAAATTATTCCCCTATTCAGATCATTTCCCATTGGCGCTTGACAAAATAATTAAGTTAGTTGAATTATGTGCATCTAATAAAGTATTTTCATTCGGGGAATCATTCTATAAGCAAAAATTCGGGTGTAGCACGGGTAGTCCTTTAAGTCCTGTTTTGGCCAATCTGTCTATAGAATATTTTAAAACTACTGTAATAAATGCAATAAAACCCAAAAACCTGCTGTGGATGAGATATGTAGATGATATTCTAACATTTTGGGATAATAGGTGGGGCAATTTTAATGAATTCCTATCAAAGTTAAACGCATTAGTGCCCAGTTTCAAATTTAAAGTTGAATGGGAAACAGACAACAAAATTCCTTTTCTTGATGTTTTAATAATCAGAGTCACGACAGAATACAAATTTACCATATACAGAAAACCAATGTTCTCACTTTCATACATTCACTACTTTAGCTATCACGACATTGCTATCAAGATAGGTGTAGCCAGCAACTTGTTCTTAAGAGCCTTACGAATTTGTTCCCCAGATTTCCTGAAAAAAGAATTTGAACTAATTCATAAGCAACTTTCGTCTTTAAAGTATCATGACCATATAATTGAGAAAGCAATTCACAAAGCAAACGTAATTTTCTACCGACCTCCTCAAAACAAGACCAGAGATACTACCAACAATAAAATAAAAATTCCACACCTGGACACGATTAAGACAGTGACTCAGACCCTTGGAAAATCTAACCCTTTTCCATTTACTTACCGAAACACCTTAGCCAAATTCCTGATTAACGTCCAACAAAAGACATCCCCCAGGGACATAGGGGTTTATGATATCCCATGCTAGGACTGTGACCAATCTTACATCGGATTTACAGGAAAATCACTTCCCCAGAGATTAATACAACACAGACGGTCAGTTAGGTATGGACAACAGAACTCAGCTATTTTCAACCATATAAATGAACATAACCATAGAATAAACTGGAATTTGTCACGTATAATTTATAGCAGGAGCTGCCGGTACAAGAGTCAAATGATGGAATCGGCTAAACAAACACCAAGAAAACTAACAATATTTATTATAAAAACAAAACTTCAATCTAAATCAACCTTGTGCAAGTACAAGTAAAATAAATATCCATAAGGATATATGGCAAGTATATGCCCAGAAGACAGGTTAGTATGTCTTTAACACAAGGTTCACCTTGAACTAAAGACCTAAACCCTAGACTAGTAGTAGAAATAGAAAACACGGTATAATGCAAATAAATAGTTCTAGTAGAGCGGGCCCAAAATCAGTGCACTAGCCTAAAGCTAAAGAACTAGAAGGAAGTAAGGAATCCGATAACAGAGAGACCTTAAAACTTCCTACCTAATTAATAAATTTAAATTCGTGAACGACCACAAATCAGTCATACCAACTACAGGGTAAACCAGGTGGCTCGTCATACACCGGCGGGTCAAAACTCGAGGAATATTAAGAAGTAAATATTTCCTAACAACGTAGCGTTGTCAAAATAAAATATTCCGAGGTGGCTGCTACACTAAGTCCTTCTGGGTCGACGATACGGCCCGAACTTCCTGGGAAGGCGACTTGCTTTTCCAGCTCAACACTCGCACCGTCACTCACACTCCAATGAAAGTAAACAATAACAAAAAAGCGTTAATAGAGTTGTTCGATAATTAGCTACTAATAGGAAGAAGCAACAGCAACACTTTCATAATAATTAACGTAATACACAACGAACAATGCACATTAATACTTAACAATAAAAAGCAAAGAAAATTTTACACTCGACCAAGACTGATATATATATATATATATATATATATATATATATATATATATATATATATATATATGTATATTATATATAATATATACTATATATATATATATTATATATATACATATATATATATATATATATATACATATATATATATATATATATATATATATATATATATATATATATATATATATATATATATATATGTATATGAAGATAAAAGGCCCATAAAGCACTATTTGAACGTTGCAACCATATATTTCGAGCACCTCCTTCTGTGCTCCTGATCACTAGTAAAATATGGACATAGAATGTTTTACAAGAGTATATACAAAACATATGTGGGTGTGGGGTGGGTCACCAACACCTACACCTGTTTTGTATATACTCTTTGTAAGACATCCTATGTCCATATTTTTACCAGTGATCAGGAGCACAGAAGGAAGTGCCTGAAATATATGTATATATATATGTATATATATATATATATACGATATATATATATATATATATATATATGTATATATATATATATATATATACATATATATATATATATATATATATATATATATATATATATATATATATATAGATATATATATATATATATAATATGAGATATCGAGAATAAAAGCCCATAAAGCACTATTTGAACGTTGCAACCATATATTTCGAGCACCTCCTTCTGTGCTCCTGATCACTAGTAAAATATGGACATAGAATGTTTTACAAGAGTATATATACAAAAACATATGTGGGTGTGGGTCACCAACACCTACACATGTTTTTGTATATATACTCTTGTAAGACATCCTATGTCCATATTTTACCAGTGATCAGGAGCACAGAAGGAAGTGCTCGAAATATATGGGTGCAACGTTCAAATAGTGTTTTATGGGCCTTTTATCTTCACATTATACTGTTGTCTCACAGTAAAAAGACATTCACATATATATATATATATATATATATATATATATATATATATATATATATATATATATATATATATATATTTCTTATAACTACAAAGGGCTCTTTCAACACAACAGTTGCAATTCATCTCCAACGAAGCCACTTCTAGCGTAACGACGCCATGAAATTACCAGAGTCAATTTAAGGAATAAGTTTAATTTGCACCGGTCAAGTCACGGAGCGATAAGCTTTAATCAACCTGAAGAGAGAGAGAGAGAGAGAGATATGAAAAATGTGTCAAGGGAAATAAAATTTTCAAAGGGAGAGAGAGAGAGAGAGAGAGAGAGAGAGATTTGCACAGTGATATATTCGGATGGAATTGATGAACACGATTTTCTTCGTTTTCCTTAATTGCTTATTTGTTTCATAATGAATTTCATAACGAATTTTACCCGTTGTTATTACTATCATCAAATTGATTTTGCGTAATCGAAAAGTGTGAACGGCCATGAGAGAGGAAAGGAGAGGAAGCTTCTCCTTTTTTTTATATATATATATATGTGTGTGTGTGTGTGTGTGTGTGTGTGTGTGTAATTGTAATAGCCCCAATGCCCACTTAAATTCTCAAAGTTAAGAGGGCATTATGACTATAACAATTACATAATTATCTGGTAAAAATGACAAGTAGATTCTACACACACACACATACATATATATAATATAATTATATGTGTGTGTGTCTTTTTATTTATCAACCTTTTTAATCTTTAAAGTTATATAGAAAGGAAGGAGAAAGCTATATATATATATATATATATATATATATATATATAATATATCTGTTTGTGTGTTTTTGTATGCGTGCTTACGTATATGTGTCCGTGTTTGTATGTGTACTAAAAAACAGCAATACGTTCGCTAAACATTGATTGAATGCTGCTTCGTTGCCGTTCGCAGCGGCAACAGAGGACTAGAATTGACCTGATGACTTCCGTGAAGTCTCGCATTTCGTGGGCGTGTCACCAAACGAGTTCTTGGAACACTGAAGAAAAAAAAAGTTCGTAATTGCGTAGGATTGGTGACGTTAATTGGCCGTTTCTCATTTCTGAGCGTTGCCTTATGCAAAGCATTGATCATTCGTTGCACTGTAATGTATTTCGCATGATTTGCTGTGCGTCATTTTCAGTTCCCGTATTGTATGGATTTTGATGTGCTTTTTTGGTTTGTTTTTTTAATTGCGTATGTCATCTGATAGTTTGCTGTTCACAAATTGCACCCAAGTAATGTCTCTCCAAGACTTTCTTCAATAAAGACGAATAAACATGATATGAGTAACGTTAGTTGTAATCTGATATTCTGGGTCCCAAACAATATTTTTAATAAATATTTATTGTTTACTTATTTTTCTTATTGAGAGGTCACCCAATTACTGTCGATGCTTAAAATAAGGTCTATGTGAATGTGAACGATTACCATATAAGGTCATCAGGTGACGGAATGAGTAGAAGAAATATGCGTCATGTATATTTTATTCTTTAAATCAAATGTATATTTAAATGTTCACTTGTTCTCGGCCTCTAAACTGATCGTTTCTTTGCATTTCTAACAGAAACAGTTGCCTATTTTTCCCTTCAACTATAATATAAGGTCAACAGGTGACGGAATGAGAAGAATAAATGGCATGTGTATTTTATTCTTTAAATAAAGTATATATTTAAATATTCAATAGTTCTCGACCTCTAAAGGGATCATTTCAATACATTTCTAACAAATATAGTTGTCTATTTTTCCCTTCAACTTTTTTTATGAAAAATTATGAACATACTGGAAATATTTGTCATGGTCCAAGATTAAAAAAAGGCTCTTTCTAGTTCGGAAGGAATAAATGGATAGAATTTGTCTCTCTGAAACGCTATTTCGCGGCTGGAAAATGAAGATTTAAAAAGAAAAAGGGTAAATTAATATCCACCTGGGCCTCACCCAAGAAACTCATAAGTTGTTTAATAAGCTGCTTGTAATTGAACGTCATATGGGTTCGTTGTTAATCCATAGACTGTTACTTATGAATTTATTTTGGCAACATAGTGTACATAAGAACGTACGCTCCCTCATATACAAGAGTTTAACTAAACTGGAAAGTTATTTGTAATAAGTATTCTTCTAAACAAATGGGTACAAGTAAGTAAAATTTGCATAATATAGTATCATTCTAAATAGACATCAAAATATGTTATTTACTCGTTTGTCTTTCCGCTAATGATAAGAATCTTTCCTTGGGTAGGATACTTTAAAGCCTATGTAAAAATATAACTGTCATAATGTATGTCTCCTTTCTAATATCATATACCAAAACAGAATCATAAAATGTGCATCGCTGGTGTGTGTGTATGTGTGTATGTATGTGTGTGTGTGTGTGTGAGAGAGAGAGAGAGAGAGAGAGAGAGAGAGAGAGAGAGAGAGAGAGAGAGAGAGAGAACGTAAATGTCACCAAAAAATGTGGAATCATATCTGGGAAAGGACTAATAATATCAGTTGCCATGTTACTTTTATTTCATTTTCCAAATCCATTTTTCCCCAGTAAAGACTTTAGATTAGTTACATGATAATCCGTTTATATTTCGGGGAGGAAGTTAACTTTTATTTATTATAATACACTTAAAAATTTTAATCTGTGAGAGTGAATTGTGATCTATGTCTGTATTCTCACTTCGCTGATGACATCCTCTATACTAGAATCTCTGGCAAACACATTCGCATGAATATGTATAGAAAGCTATGTATTTTCTCGCTTAACCCAAAGGGGAGCTATTGAAACTACTTCCTGCATTACATCGAAAGCTTTGACTATACTCTGTTTTTTTCCATCTGTCCATCCGCCTGTGGTGTTTTTGTATGGTAACACTGCGTCCCGGGCTTTTGATAGTTACATTCAGCTTACATTCAACGATTATAATAATATCCTATTTCGAATATTAACGGTGTAATTCGCATACAGTAAATTATTAAAACACTTTTCAGTTGCAAATGTACACCCAGATATCCTTTTATTTACCTAAAACTCACACATAGCGTAACTATCTGAAGCCCGGGACGCAGTGTTACCATACAAAAACACCACAGGTGGATGGACAGATGAAAAAAAAACAGAGTATAGACAGGCATCACATGTGCGTGACTTTACACGCAAGAAATTAACCCGTTAATTTTCCCTTTTAGACCAAAAGTATCTAAAATTCTATTATTTCATCGTCACGCAAACAATTCTCAATAGCGCCTCGGTGACGTAGTCGGCTTGGTGTTTCGGTGGCCGCGAGTTCGATTCTCGGTCATTCCATTGAGGCGTCAGAGATGTGTGTATTTCTGGCGATAGAAGTTCGCTCTCGACGTGATCCGGAAGTCATGTAAAGTCGTTGGTCTCGTTTCTGAATAACCATACTGGTTCCATGCACGTAAAACCACCATACTAACAAACAAATAAACAATTCTCGAGTGATTCCTCAGTGAATTCTTTCCGTAAAAAAGAGAAAATCGATGACAGAAATAAGAACGTTTGTTTTCCTAAACTATGACAGTAAACTGGAAGTAAGTGACACTTCCCGGCAATTGCATTTCAACTCGAATAGCCAAAGTTGCCATCGGGAATGAGATTTGAAAGTCAAAAGTTGAATTAGCTTCGACGTCGTCGGGTGAAATACATACAGTAGGTAGAAATACACGAGAGAGAGAGAGAGAGAGAGAGAGACTTTTAGTTTGTATAAATTCATAGTAAAAGTAGTGTTTCATTTTACCATATTATTAAAAGGTAGACTCCAGAAGCAGCAGTAGTAGTACTTACTGACCTGATCCGTGGCCACCGAGAGTACAAGGCCTTTTCACCCTCTGGCCGCGTCGTCCTAAGTAGGCTGACCTGGCTATCAAACACTGGGACGGGCTGGTGACATTGTAGTTCTGTGAGGAACTCATTACCTGAAGTTTTTATGCATTCTTACATACATACATACATACATACATACATACATACATACATACTCATTATATATTTAACTAGCTAACGTTTCCCCACCACCCCAGAGGTAGTTAGCATGGCGCGTTTTTTATATTTATACTGCAGTTCCCCTATAGGCCTAGTCTGCAGTGATTATTATATATATATATATATAGATATATATATATATATATATATATATATATATATATAAATGTATGTATTAGAACCATGCAATGAAATAATAATTACGCGCTTACTTTGCTAAAGTCTGCAGTTTTCTCTTCTTTTCTTGAGATACTTGTGTTTTTTGTGCTTGAATAAAGTCATTTTCCTTCTGACAATAGTTATTTAAGAGAGAATTCGTTGATGCCCAGACAATCATCTTTTCTATTTTCTCTAATGGATGACCATTCTCACATTCTTCCAAATGGAAAAGAGCATCATCTTCCTTCAGAATATCGAGAGTGATATTCATAACAAGCTGCCTCTGGTTTCTTGAAGATTTGAAAGTGTCATTCTGAGTGAGTTTATTCACATTATGTAGTTGTATCTCACTATATTTATTGTTGCGCTGTCAGGGAAAAACAAGGACCCTCTGCTGACACCCTTTGTATAATCTAAACTCAAATCCTGGTCTTTCTCTTCATTGGTAACTTCAGCTCTTGTTAAGATCTCTAAGCATGATTTGCATTTCATTTTTTTATTTACACTGTAACAACAGTAACCTGCTAAATAAGTTATAACAGGAAGAACGCCATTACATCCTTCAATGTCATGTTGTGTTACCTTAATATCAATATCAGAAGATTCATCTATTTCAGAGTTACTCATGTTCGTCCAATTTATCTCAATAAAAGTTTTTAGTGTGATACCTTTTCCCTGGAATGGTAAAACCATTTTCATTAATGACATTTTCCTAATTTTTTTCTCGCATTCAAACATTTGCCTAACTGATATGTTATAATTTCCCCCAGCAAGTTGTCGATATTCCCCAAACCTGGATTCCAAATGATCTGTTTGAAATTTTCCTGGAAGAATACAACTCAGATTAAGCTCATCTTTACAATATTTGGTTAATTCTACAATTGCATACGTTGTGTGCTTTAATGCTGTGAATGTTTCCCTCGTTAATTTCCCTCCTGGAATTTTCTCCCAATTATCTAACCAGCCTAAAAATTTTAACAGAAAATTGTATTTTCTATCATTTTCATCACACGTAAGTGGGGTACAGTATTCTTATTATTATTCTTTTCCCTTTGAATATTGACTTTACATTAACTATTGACCACCAAATCCAAAAATATCTCTATAAAATTTGCTGTATCATTGTAATTAGGCAATTTTTTCTCTTTTCCAATGTTTCGCATTGCTTGAATAATATATTCATTAAAAATTTTTAGGACTAAATTCACGTGTGTTTTTCAAATGTTGATGGCCGCAATGCTTTTATTGTTAACTTATAAGATTGTCTTAATAATATTCTGACTCTACTAAATACAAATCCTCTAATGATTTCCAGGGAGCAAAGGATACATTTGGTTCGCTACAAATTTCGCTGAATGGAAATTTTGGTTGGAAATACCATTGTTTTGGATTCATCTTTGAGACCCAACCAGTTATTTCTGACACACTTTCAGTATGTGTACACTATCAAACAAGAAAAACAAAGGTCTGCATTTTGCAGCTGGATGGGGGTAGGCAATTGACAGCTTTGGTGGGGTTGCAAAATGTGACATCGCTTTTCCATTTATCGCATTATTATCAGTAATGACACTGATTACTTTCAATCCAATTTTTTCCAACCCTAGTATTACTTTTTTTATAACTTGGAATAGCGTTTCTGCTTTTATAGTTTTTACCGGAATAATGTGTACCACATCTCGAAATTTTGATAGAACAGCACCTATCATGAAAGCATATGCAGTGGTTGCTGCTTCATTGCTGTTAAATGCAGATCCTATTACAGCACCTCCCTTATAATAAAAAAAGGCTTTAAATGGATCTCGTCAATCATTAATGTTACAGTTTTGTCTGGGTTGTAATGATTTTGATTTTTGCCTGATATACGAAAGAAAATTATCATCATACTGCTCTGTTTCTGGACTAAGTTGCTTAGATATAAAAACCCGCCTGATCGTTGACATACTGGGTAAAATTAACCATCTTCTATCCCTAAAGTATCTGTAAGCTCGAGGTGAAATATTGCATAGCAAAGATGAAGAAACCAAAAGATCTGTGGAATACTGAATGCTCTTTTGAGTCATCAAGTTTAGTTGCTCAAAGATAAATTTCAAAGTCATTGAATGCTTGAATGGTTGGTCTATTATGGTGATTAGAAAAGTTAAAATTAATTGAATAATAGCAACTGGATTTATGGAAGAGTTATTTTGTCTGTCATACTTTCTTATTTCTTGTAACATGACTTCGATGGAATTTGTATCTTGCACATGAGAAGGAATGATATAGTCATGCAACTCACGTACGGGCACATTATCGATATACGCCTGGACAGATTTATCAGGATGTATTAGTACAGACATCATCATATTAGGAGAAGGTGAAAGCGATATGTGACTGATCAAGAGATAAGGTTCTTTATGAAGTATGTCCCAGTACTTATCCAGCTTAAGTTTCCTCGAAAGTTCTTGCAAATCCCTAAATCCAATTTGCGTTTCGTATGCCTTTGCATCTGATATGCTACTTTCAATTGCTACTTTGACTGATGTCTCTTCTATTCTTTGTCTTTTAGAATCGGGTGACTCTCTTCGATGTTCATTTGGGTTCAAATATTGAGGATAGTTTGGAAACACTGTGGGAACAGCATTTTCTTTAACATATGGATGCTTTAATTTTGCAGTAATTTACCTCCCAGTTTTTTCATCCACAATAGAAGTTTCCCTCACAATATCATCAGGATGAAAATGCTGTTCACAAACCTGGAAGTACAATGATATGCGACAGTCAGGAAACGTGTCTACTATTTCATGAAAAAAAAAATTGTTAATTTCTAAGACCATCTATTTTACCGAAGGAAACCGTCAGATTTCCAAAAAACGGACGCATTAGTTTTCATCATTCTAAAAAATATTGAAATAAAGTTTCATTCTAGCCTGTTACCCATATATTGCAATTAATTGTATTTGTATAGCTACATATTTTTGCGATTCAAGTACATATTACTAACAAAATTAATATAATTTGACAAGTAATATAATTGGATATATACATACATATAAACACATAGTGCACACATACACACAAACACATACATACATACATACATACATACATACATACATACACACACACACACACACACACACATATATATATATATATATATATATATATATATATATATATAAAATGTTTTAACTATGCCTACCATAAAAATAGTAAAAGTGCTGTCCGTCTCTTTCTTTCATATTATATATATATATAATATATATATTATAATATATATTTATATATATATATATTATATATATATGAAGTAGACAGATACACGGACAGGCAGAGGCAGAGAGAGAGAGAGAGACTGAGAGAGAGCGAGAGAGAGAGAAGAGAGAGAGGGGAATGAGAGAGAGGAGGGGGAACGAGAGAGAGACGAGAGAGAGAGAGAGAGGAGAGAGAGAGAGAGGAGAGAGAGAGAGGAGAGAGAGAGCTTAACAAATTATCAGCATACCCGATGATTCTCCGTAGGACGAAAATTTTCTCTTTTGATGTTTCTTAGCCATTTCTCTTTCACTTGTTCATTTTCAGGAAACCTGAAGATATTAACTTTTGGTCCGTTGTCGTAATTACCCTTACATTTAGGTACGCAGCACTTGTAAGGCATCTTCTTCCAGGAGCAAGCACGTGTGGTACTGTACACAAAACTTCTATCAGCCTTTTTCTTCTTTAAATCTTATTTTCAAATTCAATAATTGTTCGTCCACATAAACTCATATAGAGCCACTTAAAATGCACCAGCACTTGGATGTATTCTCCTAAATTTCACTTTAGAATTTGACTCCAAGCAGGCATGACCTCACCTCGAACCCAGTACCCCGGAAGGGAACTACTTATCTTAGCCCGCAGGGTCTAGCCTAACATACCGAAACGTGATTAGGATTTTAAATGCCCGGCGTTTGAAAAGGCCTTTTCTTCTCCTCAGGGGTGGCCACGGCCTTGATACTGCCCAAAAGACATGCTCTCTCTCTCGCTTGTCTCTCTCTCGATCAGTCTCTCTCCTCTCTCTCTGTATTCTATATATATATAATAATATATATATATTACTTTATATATTATATATAAATATATAATAATATTATATTATATAGATTAGTATATGTATATCAACATACATATATAATATTAAATATATAATATATATAACATATATATATAATATAATTGATATATAATAATATATTCTAATTATTATAATCTAATATAATTGTTGGTGGTGTGTGTATATACTATATAGTATAATATATATATATGATTAATATATATAATCTATATAAATTATATACTATGATATATATGTGTCCATGGTTGTGTGTGCTATTATATATATGATATATACTATATATATATATATATATATTATATGTATATATATATATATTGTATACATATATATTATATATATATATATATTATATGTGTGTATGTAGGGGTATGTTTGTGTTTACATATTTTATCTGTTCATTATAAAGGACGAGAAGAACGTCAGGTCGCCATGTTGAATTAAAACCGATACGCAAAAATAACTAATCGGCTACAAAATATTCAGCAAAATTCGTCAAAATCCGTCCGAGCGTCCTCTAGTTACATCACTAACGTTCACACACACGCAAAGAGACAAACTCACAAACAATAATACTAAATCCTACCATCTTCCTTCCAGCATCTTTTATGGAGATAATAACAATAACAATAAGAAGTACAAGTATTCCATTTTTTTCATTAGGGGTTCCACCATCTCTCTCAAACGGCGGATGAATACCAGGACGTTTTCGACTGAAGAAGGGGGCCAAAGGAGTAATGGCTTTTGAGAGCCTCTCTCCAAAAGGTTTCCGATGCTCTCTCTCTCTCTCTCTCTCTCTCTCTCTCTCTCTCTAATGGACGAGCGAGGCCTTGATAAGACGAAGTCAGTCGAGACATATTTATGAATTCAATTAGTATTCTTTTCGTTTAATGGTGTATCGGATTCCGTTGCTTACGTGTTTCGTTGTTTTATATTTATGGATTTGTCTATAAGTTTCAGTATTTAATTATATTGTCTATTTGACATTGCAATAGATATTTGTGATTCTTACGCTGGTGTTTCGATATTTAAAATAGTCGTGTGTGTGTATACATATACATATATATACGTATATATACATGACACACACACACACACACACACACATATTATATATATATAAATATAATATATATATATATATATATATATATATATATATATATATATATATATATATATAATGCAAACGTGAAATTAACAGATATAAATATCAGTTTAGAGCAGGAAAAAATGACTAGTAAAAAAAAGGGTGGGGGGAGAAATCGATACTGCTGCCTCAATCTCCACTAATCCATAACAGAATTAATAATGACTCAATTCTAATGAGAGTTCCATTAACATCAATGAAGCTGCACAAGTGGGCCTATCTAGCTAATGACAGGGGCAATTAACCTTAAATAGGATTTCCAGGCTCTGTTCCATAATGCTGATTGCCCTGTTCACGCTTTATTGGTTGTTTACTGACTAATAGAAGATATCAGAATTCTTTATGAATAGTTATATTAATTAAGCCTGGATAATATAATTGGGGAATGCTGATTACTTTCAGTCATGGCTTTAAACAAATTAATGCGGGGTGATCATTTGCTCTACTTGTATTAAATTTTAGAGTATATAATTAATGTAACAAACCAATGAAAAGGTTTCAAATATATTGTTATGATTAATGTAACAAACCAATGAAAAGGTTTCAAAATATATTGTTATGATTTACGAATCATTTTAAAACATATGTAAAACTATTCAAGAAAAAAAAGTTTTATTTAAAAGAATAGCACGCAAAGGCGCGAAAGAAGACATGGTTTATGCTCAGGGGGCTCGAAAACCTTTTTTAGAAGTCTAAACATTCCTCCTCAAATTTTACAGAATCCGCAACACTCTTCAAAGGTGTGTGTGTGTTTTTTTTTTTTTATAAGAAACATAGTATGTTTAACATTATCCGCAGCGGTAAATATCTTGAACACCAAATAGTGTACTCGGCTTATTACTGAACACAAAAATACAGTGAGGATGAATTCTTAGTATTCTTATATCTTTTTTGTTTACCACTACTACGTCTAACTTTGTAAATTTTTAGACTTCTTGGAATGAGCAACTGAAATCCCTCATAATTCGAACCAATATTACTCCTTTACCTATCAACCCCACCTCCTCCCACCCCCCCCCCCACCCCCCACCCCCCCACCCCCACCCCCACCCCGCCATCCAATCCCCCCCCCCACCCCCACCCCCGCCATCCAATCCCCCGACCCTATATTATCAAGGGTTTGAACTTAATGATGAAAATTTGACAGTTAAATATTGTTCTCTAAGTTTCCGTCTGTCTAACTAGGGTGGAATCCGGAGGTCCACGTCAGGCTTTAGCCTCTTTCAACATCTTACAACGCTGACTAATCACCGTAGGACAAGGGGCAAGGCTGCGACAAGGATGATTCACTCTAAAAGACCACAGATATCAACGCAGTCAGCAAAAAGTAAGTGAAATGTGGCACACATGTGCCGTAGAGTGTATGCCTTTCATCAACAGAACTTTTAGCTGTAGCAAAAACAGTAGAACATGAATGATCGTAGTAATTTAGTAGAAGTGACGATAATATAACAGTAGTAAAAAAACATATATTCACTAAATAACAGTTCATCTATTCGCAATAATCAATTTGTATTGAAGAATATGCTCCTCACCTTTGAATACATTTAACCGCTTACGTGATAAAAGTTTACAAAGGAGGTTGCATCCAATGAGTTTTTTTTTATTTATTTTCCCCGCTTCAACGTTTCAATAATATACATGATAGAAGTGATATATAAAGTAAGTTACATCAAATTACTTGTTGTATTTATTCTCCCTCTCAAATCTGAAACTAAATCGAAAACAAACATCGTTTCTCCCAGAATATGAAAATGCTTGGATAAAGGGATATTTGGGTCGCACATAAACCGAAAGTCCATTCCCTTTATCCTTCTAACTCACCCAAAGGATTTGCATGGATTTCCTTCGAGCTGTTGGGGTGTTGCTCAGACATTTGTACTTTTATGAATGCTCGTGTTTATTTGAACGATATAAATGCTCGTATTTTACATGTATATATAGATGAGGCGTTCGGATATTAGTGGTTGCTCACTTGCCTGAGAAATAAGAATGTATGTATATATATATAATATATATATATATATATATATATATATAATATATATGTATAGGATATGCAGGAACTTCCATATATAATATTTCAGGAAAACCGAAGCCGCATAATTGAAATAGATAGGATTTAATCGCTAAGAAACGTTTCGCACAGGAGTTTTGTGCATTATCAGTCTGTCAAAATAAAAGTACATTTGAATTAATAAAAACAAAATACACACCAGAATCACAATCTAAATTTTAAAATTTTAAAATTACAATTTGTAAATTGGCAATATCCACGGGGACCAGTGAATAATTAGTAAGTATATATATATATATATATATATATATATATATATATATATATATATATATATATATATGTGTGTGTGTGTGTGTGTGTGTGTGTGTGTGTGTGTGTGTATACCTATGTGTGTATGTATGTACATGAGAACATTATCATTTTCAAGGTAACTCTAATTACAGTAATATAGAAAGACTTACCCTCGAAACATAACATTTATAGTCGAAAATCGTGACGCAAAAAGGAAGGAAACCCATAAAACATTATTGTTATTATTATTTTCTCTCCATAAAGAAAGGCCACGCCGTCGCCTGCAATATAGGAATCACAAGTGAGACAATTCCCAGGGAGGAAAGTGGGACGGTTCCTGTCCATTTCCATCAGCGAAGGTGTATTGCATTTCGCAGACGTTCACCTTCGGGAGTTTTATTTATTCGTGGGAATTCTCTTTCGATTTTCCCTCTACGGGAGTTGGGTTAAAGTTAGTGGGTTTATGGTAGGCGTTTATCTTCATATGTCTTTCGTGGAGAGAAGGCTGCCATGGAAAATGAAATTGAAAGTAAACGAAAAGATAAATAAAAAATGCGCAGATGTTTCTTCGGCGCAGTCCACTTGTTCGTACATAGTATAATCAATGCCACCAAAAATATATTCATCTTCCCGTGATCTTGGTATAATGCTGTATGAGCTTTCGCCCATGAAACTTGAACCATCGCTCGGTGGTGGCCTGGCCTATATCGTTGCCAGACGCACGAGTGTGGCTAACTTTAACCTTAAATGAAATAAGAACTGCTGAGGCTAGAGGGCTGGAATTTGGTATGTTTGATAGCTGGCAGGTGGGTGAGCAACATATCAATTTGCAGCCCTCTAGCCTCAGTATGTTTTGATATGCGAGGGCGGACAGACAAAGTGCGGACGGGCAAACAAAGCCAGTCTTCTTTTACAGAAAACTAAATCTGAAGTGGAAAAATATATAAAAAGTAATTGTCTCCACTAATTGCCTTTTGGTTAGGTGTATTGTATTTCAGGGATCTTCCCCTTATGGGGATTTCTGGTTGGTGGAGATTCCCTTATATATTACACCTATATGAGGGAGTTTTGTTCCTCTTGGTTGCTTCAGCTTTAGCATTTAAGTTTGCATGATTTTTCCCCGTAAATATGAAACTAAAAGATGAAGTAAATAATAGAAACAGAATGCTGCAATACTTTTTTCTTTAAGATATTTTTGAACATAGCACGAATGTCTTCAGATTCGTTTTCTTTTACTCTTAAATTTTCTTGTCTCTTTCTTCAGGTTATGAAATGTTTCAAATCAGATCATCAACCCTGAATGAAAAGGAAGAAGAAGAAGAAAAACTTATTTCTCTCTTATCTTTTAGAAGACTTTGATAGTGGTTCTGTGTAATTCATTTTGTTTTATTTTTGCGCTACTGTCTACTAGATGATTATTCGTAAGTTGTAAAATTGAAAATGAACAAGTAACAACGAAATGGAAAAAAAACTGTATAAATAAGTAAGGACGATCAAATATTATAGCTTTCTCTAGAAAGATTTTGCAGTCATCTCAGCTAAGAATAAATCCTGGGGATTTATTTTATTTATTTATATATTTTTTTGCGAAACGTTTAATTATCGTCACTTTCTTGAGCAAACAAATAATGAAATCAAGATTTTAATTTAATTTGCGATACGCTCATAGCAGCCGTCAAAATTGCTTCGGTATAATAATTTTAGGAATCCATGATGCATGTTATGTATTGCATTTCTGTGTACTAT
>NC_087219.1:32190132-32200132 GCF_015104395.2 Macrobrachium nipponense
TGAAATCCTAATGGTATGTTTTAAGATCCCAATGGAATCTTTTAAAATTATATTGGAAAATCCTAAGGGAATGTTCTCAAATCCCAAGGGAATGTTCTAAAATCCTAATGGGATGTTTTAAAATCCGAAAGGAATGTTTTAAAATCCTAATGGAATGTTTTGAAATCCTAAGGGAATGTTCTAAAATCCAAAGGGAATGTTCTAAAATCCTAAGGGGATGTTTTAAAATCCCAAAGAAATGTTTTAAAATCCCAAAGGAATGTTTTAAAATCCTAATGGAATGTTTTGAAATCCTAATGGAATGTTTTAAAATCCTAAGGGAATATTTAACAATCGTAAGGGAATGTTTTAAAATCCTAATGGAATGTTTTAAAATCCTAATGGAATGTTTTAAAATCCTTATGGAATTTTTTAGAATCCTAAGGGAACGTTTTAAAATCCTAATGAAATGTTTTAATGACTTCAGGCAAACTTACTCTGAGTGAGCAGCTAGTGGAAAGATGTAGGGTTGCAGCCTGATTGCCTCAACGAAGTAATGCCGTGATTTACGGTCGTTAATCTTCCAGGATTTCGTTGAGAGTCTCCGTTCATTTAAAAGGGTTTTGTGAGAGTGACCATCAAAGTAATGCATTTCGAAGCATTCCGGAAGGGTGCCAGTGCCTATGGGAGAACAAGCACCGAAAGAGACCGTTGTTTTGATCAACATGAAACGATTACGAGAGGGAGAAAGTTATTTAGCACCGTGGGGTTTTAGTTAGTAGTTGGTTGGGGCAAATGAAGGATTCATATAAAATTTGGTTTCTTTATCCTTAAACTCTCTTCAGTTCCAGTGAAACTTCACGAAATTCAAAAAACGCCTTCTCTTCGAAAGTGAGTCGTTATTTCGTGTCTTGGTATTTTCAAGTCATTGCGCTCTCGCTCGAAACTTTGTCTCAAGTTTGTCTTAACTTTCTGTCCAGTTATCATGGATTAAATCATAGGCTAGATCTTACAAAAAAAATTTAAATATAAAAAATAAAAGCAATAAGCAGCTATATCATGAATGAAATTTGCAGTTACAAGTTGAACCATTTGCTGAAAGACCAAAATACCAGTTTCCTTATGAACGTGCATTACGATTACCCAGAAAAGGGTTTTATTTTCATAAATTATGTTAATCCAGTGTTCTGTCCATTTTGTAAGCACCCAGTTGCTAATTCCAAAATGAGGTAAAAACTAGTTTTAATGAAACTACAGTATACTTATGTTTCAGGGGATGTTTAATGAAAGTTTGAAGTTTAATGGTAATGAGAAAGCGACATGTCCTGATTTTTTTTCGGAATAAGAATAATCAGTACTCGCCATTACTCCCAATATGATTATTCCCTATTTGAAAAAATGCAATATTATCACAATTTCTCTAGTACCCTGACCAGGAATAGACAGTTTAATTTATTTGACCGATTATTTTTTTTTGGGGGGTGGGGTTGAAGAGTTTATCACAGTCCTCCAATTCGACTTGGTGATATTTATAGTGTGGGGGGGTTCCGGGTTGCATCCTGCCTCCTTAGGAGTCCCTCACTTTTCTTAATGTATGCGCTGTTTCCAAGGGCACACTCTTCTGCATGAGTCCTGGAGCTACTTCAGCCTCTAGTTTTTCCAGATTCCTTTTCAGGGATCTTGGGATCGTGCCTAGTGTTCCTATTATTATTATTATTATTATTAAGATGAACCCTATTCATATGGAACAAGCCCACAGGGGACGTTGACTTGAAATCCAAGCGTCCTAATGATATAAATGCAATATTGTTACAATTTCTTTGGTGACAAACGACTGATTTGAGTTAACCGGTAACTAAAGAATAACTCTAATTTTCCTTGTGTTAAGCAGAATTATATCATAGTATTTAAGAAGTAATCATAATCCAGCTTTTTGCTCTATTTGTAAATACAATTTTGTAACAATTTCTCTAGCAATAAATCATTGATTGGAGCTACTCGGTCACCAATAAATAACGCTAATTTGGCCTCTATTAAGCAAAATCACATTATAGTAATTAACAATTACCAATCATTATCGCTTCAGAACCTTTCTCAAAATCTCATTCACGCCTCCTCATCACGGAAAGAAAGACCTCAAAAAAAAAAAAAAAAAAAAAAAAACTCAAACGAAAATCAATTTCGTCGAACGAGTCGGATCAGTCTTCATCAGGATCGATCCCGTGCCCATTTAGAAGGTTCTCTCGACCCAATTATCATAATGGAATCAGATTCCGAAGACTTTGACAGCCATTAGGAATCTTCGTGATTGCGATGTGGGATAAAATCGCCGACAGCGCTTCGTGTCTTGATGGGGCTCTCACGTAGTCACATCTCACATCTCACGTCGATGCTTAATTATTATTATTATTATTATTGTTATTGTTATTATTATTATTATTATTATTATTATTATTATTATTATCATCATTATTATTATTATTATTATTATTGTTAAAAAGAATGGCAGAATTATGCGAGTTGATTTTATATATTGTTTTTTCTATTTTCCTTACAATTCGCTTCTCAGGCTCAGCGATGTTTCTGAGTAACTGGCCTATATTCATATTGGGTATTTTAAAATAATTATAATTGCTGAAGGTAATCTTTTATTAGAACAGGATACCAGGTCCAGGTCAAGCAGGGGTCGTCGTCAGTACCGGTATTATTCCGTAGGCGAAGTCCAATTCGGGCCCGGGGTCGTCTTCGGTTTAAAGGCTGGTATATTATTATTATTATTATTATTTTTATTATTATTATTATTATTATTATTATTATTATTTATTTCATTTTATTCTTATTTATATACATAATTTGTTGGTCTATCACAGTCCTCCAATTCGACTGGGTGGTATTTATAGTGTGAGGTTCCGGGTTGCATCCTGCCTCCTTAGGAGTCCATCACACTCTTCTGCATGAGTCCTGGAGCTACTTCAGCCTCTAGTTTTTCTATATTCCTTTTCAGGGATCTTGGGATCGTGCCTAGTGTTCCTATGATTATCGGTACAATTTCCACTGGCATATCCCATATCCTTCTTATTTCTATTTTAAAGTCTTGATACTTAAACCTTTTTTCCCTCTCTTTCTCTTCAACTCTGGTGACCCATGGTATTGCGACCTTAATGAGTGATGCTTTCTTCTTGATTTTGTCAATCAACGTCATGTCTGGTCTATTTGCACGTATCACCCTATCTGTTCTGATACCATAGTCCCAGAGGATCTTTGCCTGATCGTTTTCTATCACTCCTTCAGGTTGGTGCTCGTACCACTTATTACTGCAAGGTAGCTGATGTTTCTTGCACAGGCTCCAGTGGAGGGCTTTTGCCACTGAATCATGCCTCTTTTTGTACTGGTTCTGTGCAAGTGCCGGACATTCGCTTGCTATGTGGTTTATGGTTTTATTTTTCGTATTGCACTTCCTACATATGGGAGAGATGTTATTTCCATCTATCGTTCTTTGAATATCTGGTTCTTAGGGCCTGATCTTGTGCCGCTATTATCAGTCCTTCAGTTTCCTTCTTTAGCTCACCCCTCAGTAGCCATTGCTAATTGTCATCGCTGGCTAATTCTTTAGTCTGTCTTAAGTATTGTCCGTGCATTGGTTTGTTGTGCCAGTCCTCAGTTCTATTTGTCATTCTCCTGTCTGTATGTTTGTGGGTCTTCTTCTACTTTTATCAGTCCTTCTTCCCATGCACTCTTGAGCCACTCGTCTTCACTGGTTTTCAGTGCTCTGTTCTCGATGTTGACGCAGTCCTCTATACTAAGTAGTCCTCTCCCTCCTTCCTTTCGTGTTATGTATAGTCTGTCCGTATTTGCTCTTGGGTGTAGTGCTTTGTGTATTATCATATGTTTCCTAGTTTTCTGGTCTATGGTGCGGAGTTCTGAACTTCGTCCATTCGACTATTCCTGCGCTGTATCTGATTGCTGGCACTACCCATGTGTTTATGGCTTTTATCATATTTCCGGCGTTGAGTTTTGACTTGAGTATCGCCTTGAGTCTCTGCATATATTCTTTCCTGATCGTATCCTTCATCTCTTGGTGTTTTATATCCCCTCCTTTCATTATTCCCAGGTATTTGTATCCCATCTCATCTATGTGTTTGATGTTGCTCCCATCTGGTAGCTTTATTCCTTCAGTCCTTGTTACTTTGCCCCTTTGTAAGTTGACTGAGGCACACTTTTCTATTCCAGACTCCATCCTGATGTCCCCAGATACAATCCTTACAGTCTGGATTAGGGTATCTATTTCCTTGATGCTCTTACCATACAGCTTGATGTCGTCCATGAACATCAGATGGTTGATTCTGTTGCCTCTTTTCTTGAGTTGGTACCCAGCATTCATCTTCTGCAGTACTTTTGTCATGGGAATCATGGCTACTACGAAGAGTAGTGGGGACATGGAGTCGCCCTGGAAGATCCCTCTCCTGATATAAACCTCTGCTAGTCTTATTCCAGAGCTTGTAAGTATTGTATTCCAGTTGCGCATTGTATTTTTGAGGAAGCTGATGGTGTTTTCCTCTGCCCTATATATTTTCAGGCATTCTATTGGCCATGTGTGTGGTATCGTGTCGAAGGCTCTTATAGTCAATCCATGCCATGCTTAGGTTGGTTTTCCTTCTACTACTGTTCTTCATTACCATTTTGTCTATCAGGAGCTGGTCTTTTGTGTCCCTACACTTCCTTCTGCAGCCTTTCTGTTGGTGGGGGATGGTGTTTGTCTCCTCTAGGTAGTTGTATAGCCTTTCACTGATGATACCTGTTAGTAACTTCCACACTATTGGTAGGCAGGTGATAGGCCTGTAGTTACTGGCTATATTTCCCTTACTCTTGTCTTTTTGTATGATTATTATTATTATATTATTATTATTATTATTATTATTATTATTATTATTATTATCACATCTCACATCTCACATCAATGCTTTATTAATTATTATTATTATTATTATTATTATTATTATTATTATTATTATTATTCTGATGATGATGATGATGATGACGATGAGAGTTTTTATTATTATTAAATGTTACTTCCAATATCTTAAGATCAGAATAGGTACAGATCATTAATATTTCAGTATCGATAAATGTATTTTTTTTAAAGAATGAAGGCCGAAGGCATTGGCAACCACATGCCCTCACGTAGCACAGATCTTAAGAAAATAAGACAAAGGAAGTAGAAAGAGCTCTGAAGGGTTTAACCAATAAGAAGGCGATAATTCAAGCCTTTTCATGAAGTATTTTACGAAAAGGTAGAAAAACTGAAACAGGTAAAGAATTCCAAAGCTCTGAAGAAGATAAAGAAGGAAAGAAACAGTCACTGAACCATATCATCCTAAGCTAATGACCGATTTCCACAGAATAAGCGTGGGAAGTGGTGGCTTGGGGGGTGGTACTATAGTAGATTCACATCACCCGTGCATCCGATGTCTAAGCCAGTCCCTTACGACGCTCCTGATTGGCTGTTGATAAGCCAATCACAGGGCTCGAAACTGTCTCTCTCGAGAGTTCACATAGGCAGGATGTATGTTTTCCACCTCTTCTGAGGGGTACGTCTTTCAAAAGTATCCCTCAGGAGAGGTGGAACATACACCCTGCCTATGTGAACTCTCTCGAGAGTTTCCAGCCCTGTGATTGGCTTATCAACAGCCAATCAGGAGCGTCGTAAGGGACTGGACTAGACATCAGATGCACGAGTGATATGAATCTATATAGGCTGTAAAGCTGACTAGTTGGAAGAGGTTCTGAGGAATTAATCCTTTAATTGGTCAACAAGCTTATGTTTCTTGCTGGAGAGAGAGTAAATTAATACATCTGAAACAATAGTACTTAATCAAACATTTTATTTGTCACTAATATTAAAATGGAACCACAATATTCGGGAAACCCCATCAACTGAATAGATGGCGTTAGCAAAGCTATCTGCATCCGAGGCGTCATAAAATTTTCAAAGCTGGAAACGGAGGCTGCTCGCTCTTTCAGCACAGAATTCAGGTCGATTTTATATATGATACGCACCATTTTTATGTCCCACATCTCTGTACTGGATGTTCCAATCTGCGTTTGACTACGTTGCGATGGAAAATGGAAAATCTTTACCCGAGCTTCGTCGAGAATGCATTATTTTCTGGGCCTATTCGTCACATTTTTTTTATCTGTCTTAGGCGTTGTAATTTCACAATAGTCAGTTCTCAGCTTTGGGATTTGTAAATTGATAATAATCACTTATCAGCTTGGGCTTTGTAAATTCATATTAGTCACGAATCACCTTTGAGTGGTAAATTGATAAAAGTCACTTACCAGCTTGGGGATTTGTAAATTCATATTAGTCTCCTATCAGCTTGGGGCTTTGTAAATTGATAACAGTCACTTTTCAGCTTGGGGCTTTGTAAATTCATAACTGTCACTTATCAGCTTGGGCTTTGTAAATTGATAACAGTCACTTATCAGCTTGGGACTTTGTAAATTGATAACAGTCACTTATCAGCTTGGGACTTTGTAAATTGATAACAGTCACTTATCAGCTTGAGCTTCGTAAATTCATAACAATTACCTATCATCTTGGGGATTTGTAAATTCATAACTGTCACTTATCAGCTTGAGCTTTGTAAATTCATAACAATTACCTATCATCTTGGGAATTTGTAAATCCATAACTGTCACTTATCAGCTTGGGCTTTGTAAATTCATAAGTCACTTATCTTAATGGGGCTTTGTAAATTGATAACGATCACTTATCAGCTTGGGCTGTGTAAACTCATAATAGCCACTTAAGAATATGTACCATACAAGAATCGTACGCCTCACTCCATAACCGAGCATTTACCAATATCTAATTCTTTTGCTCTTCCCTCATCTCCCTTCGTACCGATAAGAAAAAATAAACGCATTGTTCCACAACTCTCTCGGCTCCCCGCCATCTTGGTTTTGGATAAATAAACCCTTTCCAGAATTTTGGGGTAAACCTTTCCAGACCTCCGGTGTTCCAGCAGACAGCGCCTTTGTGGGAGGATGAAGGCCTTTGTTGGGAGAAGGAAAACGTACATTGCTCATCCACTACAGAGGGAACTTGCGAAGAATCTTGCCAAAAATGTGAGTGCTGTTCCAGCAGTCCCTTGGCGTTTCAAGTCTTGCTCTTATCTCTGTGGGTATAACGTTTGAGATCAGGCGAAGTACAGTAGACGTAATAGAGGGTATTTGAACAAACGAACTAAAAATAAAGCATACACTTTATAACTACATTTTTCTGTTCAGTACTATTCACCTGGTCTTTTTCATAACTGATTTTCAGTATATCAGTTTTAATTTGGCTAGAATATTGTTTTATTCTGTACCGAAGAACATCATTATCACATTTTTGCTTTTAATTTGCCATCCCAATGGATACTCGTCGCCTACCGTATCGTACAGATGTAGGATTCTACATGGATAATGAATGGAAAAGTTCTTTTTATGAATATATCTATTTACACTAACATTATTGAACAGTATCCTGTAACCATCGTAAAATTTTAAACATTTTTGCTGCAACTTTGGTTAATATAAGTTGATATAATAAAGATAAAAAGACTCTTCATTGTCGTGTTTCAAAACCAAAATGCTGTACCTGTTAGAGCAGATTTATAAGACGGCAATATACGGATCGCATAACTTAGAGCATTAACTTAATGACTATGTGTGTGTGTTTGAGAGAGAGAGAGAGAGAGAGAGGGTGGGTGGGGGAATTAATTTGCTACGATCTGTAAGTTTACCATAAACAAAAACACGTCTAAGCTGTATACGTAATTCCCTCTCTTTCCTGGTGGTTGTGAATGTATGTACAGTTACGTACACCCACACATGCACATACCATATATATACACACACACACACATATATATATATATATATATATATATATATATATATATATATATGTGTGTGTGTGTGTGTGTGTGTGTGTGTGTGTGTGTGTGTACATATACATATATATACATACATACATACTCACATACATACATATATATGTATATGTGTGTGTTTGTATGTACGTGTGAGGTTATATTCATGTTTTCTGCATTTCTGCATTTACACATTAATACAACAATATTGCATGTGTGAATAAGGTCTCTCTATGCAACTGGATATCACTTCAAATTGAAAAGGAAATTGCCTTGAATATAGTAGGCGTTCACTGGAGCAAAAAAAAAAAAGAGAGAGAGAGAGAGATAAAACTTTTGACATTCTCAGTGTGAAGGACGTGAAGAGGTCAGCTTATTCCGCAGAATCAGAGATCAGATTTATCGCTTTTAGATTCTACACTATATTGGCTTTTTTTTCGGTTCAGCTTTCTACAGTGTTTTGTCATCATCAGTTTATACGTCCTTTATGCGTTGTACTTATTCTCAGACAGTAAGAGAATTGTTTGCATCGTGATTCTAATATAGATTGCTTGCACGTCGTCTGTTGGCCGTTACCACTCAAACCAGATTCCTATACAATGGTGCAAGTTTCTGAGATGGAGCCAGTGTGGAAACGGAACCCAATTTTCATAGGGGTCAACACCCTACCATACCCCACCCCACTTTTACGGGCTGCTCTATTAGTAAGAACAAATGCTGGCTTAAAGCACAATAACCTTACCCCCCGCCCCAACTGCACTTACAAGACCTCAGTTAATCTAACTTACTCGACCTTAATTGATCTAACTTCATCTATGCGAAAAGCAGCAGTCTATCGAACATGAAACACAGAAATGTATTAAAACCTATGAATTCTATTTAAAAGTTATTCATAAGAAAGCTTCTTGTTTTGGATGTTAATTTATCTTCATCTCCGTGAAAAGTGATCGTCTACCGAACACGACGCAAAGAAATATATCAGAACTTCTGAGTTTTCTTGAAAAGTTACTCATGAGAATGTTTCTATTTTAGAAAAGAGGAGAACGTCTCACCATAGAGGTTTAAAAAAGAGGAGAACGTCTCACCATAGAGGTTTAGAAAAGAGGAGAACGTCTCACTATAGAGGTTATTCTTCGGTTTGATGCACGAGAAGGAGTCGCCAGTAATAGATACTTATCTGGATGAACGACAATCGCTTGACGCTAATCACAGCCATCAGACTACATTAGTCAATCTAATTTGACCCCAATTATTATACCAAACGCCAACCAAACGCCAGTATTGTAAATAACGAGCACCGTTGATTTCCGAAACGCGCTTAAATTATATTTAAGCTCCAAATGAATTTTTTTTTTTTTTTTTTTTTTTTTTTTTGTTTTTTTTTTTTTTTTTTTTTTTGACGAAGAGTAAATTGTAGCTCACGACGTTGCGAAATGATTGTCATGACCCTGAATTCGGAAGAGTCGTACTTTTGCCATTCGGGATCCATTTGTCACCGAATGGAATGTTTTACGGTAAGCATTCGCTGCCGTCCGATTAACTGGTGGGATTCCAATTCTTCCCCGATTTGACTCGATGGTTCAGCTTTAACTCAAATACACGAGGCCTCGACAATAAGAAAATGAGGGGAGGAGGAGGAGGAGGTTTGGGGACATTCAGGATGATGGTGATGATCAGTAATGGATGTCCTGGTGGTAATGCTCTCTCTCTCTCTCTCTTCTCTCTCTCTCTCTCTCTCTCTCTCATGAGTCTTTGGATAAGGTAGGCCTTAAATAGTAAGTTAGACAGATAACAGAAGGGTAGGTAGGAGAAGAAGCACAGATTGGGTGGACATCAACTCTGGTTTTCTAGAATGACGGGGCCAGTTTGCAGATCATTAAAGTCTCCAATATCTCTGTTAAACCTGTCGTAATATTCTAAAATTACTATTACCTTACACATCTTTGCCAGCCGCTTTACCAACACTTTCGCACCTCCATTCTTCAGAGCTCTAATTGCTCTGCATATATACACTGCAGCCTCCCACAAGCATTATGGAATTAACTGAAATCCCTTCCACTTGTATCAGTTATGTCTGCCTCTCAGATATCCTCACCATTGTA
>NC_087219.1:32202632-32250132 GCF_015104395.2 Macrobrachium nipponense
TATGAGAGCAGAGCAGAGCAGAGCAGCAGCAGAGCAGCAGCAGCAGCAGCTGTTGCCTCCTCTCCTTGTATTGAGCGGAAGCGATCTCTGGAAAAGCGACTGACTTTTCTATATATCTGAGCAGACGCCCAATCATCATACGAGTTCGCCTCGAAGGCCGACCACGAATGCAATATTTCACGTCGTATTTTTAAACTTCTATTGAACCTCCTATTTAACTTTCCATTGTACCTTTTGCCGTACGAAGAGTCGAGACGGTGATGTGGAATAGATAGAAAAGAAACCAGTGATGAAATATTGATTGGCAAACTCTCTCTCTCTCTCTCTCCCTTTCGACGACAAACGTATATATACGATGTTCGGAGGGGACTTGCTTGTACCTCTTTTGAAAAGGGACTTTTTCAAGTAGCAGTCCTGAGGGACTTGTGGACTTCACCTGACTAGTGGGTTTTACACTGTGCAACTTTGCAAAGATAGCATTAAACTGGCGAAAACAAAATTTAACCTTTAATATAAATATCTCTGGTTTCAGAATCTGCCGTATCAATCTTTTTTTGTGTAATTTAGTTATTTTGAAGATAGTGGAATTCTTTCTGTAATTAAATATATATATATATATATATATATATATATATATATATATATAATATATGTATATATATATATATATATATATATATATATATATATATATATATATATAGTATATATTTACCAAGTATATAAAAATGTATAAGTATATAAGTATGTACTATGTATAATATATATATATATCCATATATATTCATCATATGAATATATGGTAAAAATCGATGGCTAACAAGTAAATACGAAGAAAACGGTTTACAATACTACAGTCTTTAGCAAAGGAAAGTATACAATAAATACAATTTTCTCCATTCAAACGATAATGGCTTTTCATTGTTTCACTGAAATCTATAACATTTGCACACACACACACACACACACATACACAAGAACAATGCAGACATCAGTCGTGATATTACCCTAATGAATCTTTAGTCTTTTGAAAAGATTCCTCATTCCTTCCTCCGAACAAGATTGCATTCCTTTTCCACAAAGACTTGGAATTTACTTGAAAACCTTTTTAAGTAGTTCCAGGTACAATTCAGTCATACGAATCAATATCTGGAACAAAAGTTAAAAAAAAAAAAAAAGTTCTAAACACAAAAACACAAAAATTTCTTAAATGAAGGATTCGATATTTTTCCTACTTCCTTTCATCTTCATATCGTGCCTTTTTTTTTCATTTTATTTTTTCCTTTTACGGATTCTTGTCTTTCACGTCATCAGATCCTTTAACTTGGCGTTTCTTATTCGGTTCACAAGACTGCTTGGAATATATATATATATATATATATATATATATATATATATATATATATATATATATATATATATATATATATGTGTGTGTGTGTGTGTGTGTGTGTGTATAAATTTTATATTAATTTATATATATTTTATTATATGTGATATATATAATGATAATCATTCTTTTATTATCGTTTAGACAAAATCTCGAGTTATAATAATGTTTTTGTGGTGGGTTTTCATTCAAATCAGGAGCAAAGGAAAAGCAAGAATAAGATATATAGGAATTGAGAGGCTATTTTCTGGCGTACATCTAATGAAGACTTTGTGAAAAGGAAGGAAAGGTGGAAAGTATCTTGGTGAAGCCTATGCTCGGTTTATACAAATCTTATTTCGAAGGGCAGTGTGATCTCTCTCTCTCTCTCTCTCTGTGTGTGTGTGTGTGTGTGTGTGCGTGTGTGTTATTTGCTAGTCCGTTTTTATGCATAACAGCGAGGTAATATCTGCTAATTTGACGCTATTTCTCGAAACAATAGCTTTGTTTTTATATCGGCTATTACTGCCGAAGAAACACGACTCTGACATTAGCGCTAGAAAAAGAAAAACCATGAAATTTAATGTATTTACAAAAAACCTTTAACTCCAGTTTGAGTAAAGCCCGATAACTGAGTTAAGTGGAAATATCTGGCACCTCGACCATGTCCAGGTTTCCCTCTTGCGAGAGCTCTGGAGCTCTGGATACCCGCGAATTGACCACCGCCTTTCAAGCGTCCGCATCAAACGCTGCTGTTCAGTCGTGTAATTTTCGATTAAAGAATGCAAGACCACATTCGGGATACGAATGTGGGAAAAGGGGGTCGCCCTTTCATCTGGAGTGTTGCCCACTGAGGGACGTGGGAGAAACAATACTAACGTTCTGTTTATTTGTTTCTGTGGTGGACGTCACAGGGTGTTTTTGTTTTGTTTTTACCGCATTTTTTTTCTTTTCACTTCTGTTACGAAAGTGGATACCGTCAAGATTAATTATATTAACTGACAGCATGAAAAAAAAGAAAAGAAAATGGGAACTTATTCGGCACAGTTATCTGAAAGTTGATTGAATAGATTATTTTTAATATTCATTTATGTAATGATTCATTTCTCTACTTATACCGGCTCTGTACAGCCTTCAGCGGCATCTCTCTCATGTTTTGGATAATTCTCTGTAGTGACAGGGATAATCTGGTACCGTCAGGAGAGTAAATTTCTCCTGGAAATGACCGGCAGCTCATGGCACAATGGACTGCTTCCATTTTCTAAACTAGATAAACAATACACAAACACATTTCGTCGACTGGAATTCCAGGTCTCGGAAGCCTTTTCAATGATTGGCCTTTTTGTCTTGCTCGGGGAGAAAGCCTACTAACTACTTTGTTGTTGTTGGGTTGTTCTTGTTTTTGTTGGGGGCTAGGAAAGGTCTATGAAAAAGCCTAAAAAGTTCTGAAAAAGGTGTTTCACGTTAAGTTAAAGATAAAGGAATTTTACGATAGGATATTGATGATTTATTTATTTAAATGAAAATGGAAAAAATAAATAATGTTTATGTTGAACAGTACAGAAAAATTGTTTCTAATGAAATATAGCATATTCATTTTAATTTACGTGCTCTTTGACCATAGAATTTAGCACTTGCTTGGAGTAAGCTTGAGGTCGGATCAGGCCTTGTTTCCAATCACACCTTCTAAAATGATACCAAATAATATAAGATAATACCCAAACATTTTCTCAGTCCCCTCCAACTCACTATTATAGAAAATCTTTTGTACATTTACGCCTTATATATATATATATATATATATATATATATATATATATATAATATGTATATATACAAATATATATATATATATATATATATATTATACAAATATATTATATATATAGATTTATTATATAAATAATAATATATAATATATATATATATAATAACTGGTAGTTGCGCATAGTTTCCACAACGTTATTGCATAGTTATTCAAAACACCCTCACCCACATTTATTCCGTTCAAACCCCAAAGGTTCCTTCCTTAATCACTTTTGGATCAATATTGTCCACTCGTAAATGACCCAAAAGCTCTAAGCCATATTCAGGGGATCACAATCAGCCATCTTGGGAATTCCGTCAAGAGCTATAATTGTCCTCTAATTTATAGTTTTTTTTTTTTAACCCAAGGTTCATCCACAGTATATGAAAATGAAAATGAAAATTGATTAAAATATTCCTCGTAACTCCGCTCATTTTTCCATTTGTCAGTTTAAGTTTATCCACGTATTGTGTTCCTATTGAAATCCCAAAGTTCACTCACTAGTGAATAGAAAGGAAAATCATAACTATAACACTGCGTCCGGGCTTTAGATAGTTACGCTATGTGTAAGTTTTAGATAAATAAAAGAATATCTTGATGTACATTTGCAACTGAAAAGTGTTTTAATAATTTACTGTATGTGAATTACACAGTTAATATTCGAAATAGGATATTTGAATGTAAGCTGAATGTAACTATCCAAAGCCCGGGACGCAGTGTTACCAAACGCAAACACCACAGGCGGATGGACAGATGGAAAAAAACAGAGTATAGTTGCAATAATCCTCATGACACAGCTTATTGTTCAGTTTGATAGTTGAAGTTTCATAACATAAGGTTCACTTACTGGTAAACGGAAAGCAAAATTAAAACTGATTGAAATAATCCTCATAATCCAGCCCCTTTGTTCCATTTGTTAGTGTTTTTAAATATCCTAAGACTAATAACTTACGGTTGATGTAAACGAAATGCAAAATTAAAACTGCTACAATCTGCCATTCAACTTTCTCGGAGACTTTCCTAGTCATAGGTGAAGTAAATACGTCCTCCGCATTTGTATGCGTTGCATTAAATAGCCCTCGGTTGAAGAATAAAGGTGAAATTATGAAAGAAAAATTCAAGCAGGAACGAACGTAAACAATAATAAGAATTCTGCCCCCCACCCCTTACCCTCACTTAAAGAAAGCTTAACCAATTTTCCTTGGCTCCGGGTAACTTTCTTTTGTCAGGTCAAGCAACTAAAACAAAGGCTGAATGATGAAATTCCTGGTATTTTAAAGCTGACATTTTCGGGGGGGGGGGGGGGGGGCTGTCTCGCAGCCGTGTTCATTTTTCGTCGCGCAAATAAAGTGGCGAGAGAAAGGTCGCCTGCAAAAAAAAAAAAAAATAATAATTAAAAGATTTTTAATTCTGGCTCGTAATTTTTTTTTTTTTTTTTTTTTTTTTTGCTATACTGCTGAGGAACCTCATGCTTATGATGAATATTCGTGGCTTCATTTAACTTTATTTTACGAAAGTACCTGACCCAGTTGAGCAGTAAATTGTATTCATTTAATCTAAGTAGATTCCTCCTTCTCAGAAATATATAGAAATCCCAGATACAATTCTGTATTCATTGTTTATAATAGATAACCATGTCTTCGCTAAACTTTAGTTTGCTACAGTCCCTAAGTGAGCGATAAGTTGTATTTAATTAATCTCGTTAGAGTCCTTCTTCTCAGAAATATATAAAAATCTCGGATACACTGTTGCATTCGTTATTTTATAATGATAATTCGTGCCTGCGTTTAACTGCAGTTTGCAAAATTGCCTGACTTGAGTGAACAATAATTAGTATTTATTGAACCTACTTATGATCCTTCTTCTCAGAAAAATACAAAAATCCCTGCTACAGTGTTGCATTCATTTTTGTAATGTATACTCGTGTCTACGTTTACCTGCAGTTTGCAAAATTGCCTGATTTGGGTGAACAGTAGATTGTATTTTTTAATCTATTTATGATACTTATTCTCAGAAATATACAAAAATCCTGACATGAGTGAATACTAAATTGTATTTTTTAAAATCTATCTATGATCCTTATTCTAAGTAACATACCAAAATTACTGGATACAGTGTTGCATTTATTTTTATAATGTATACTCATGTCTGCGTTTAACTGCAGTTTGCAAAATTGCCTGACTTGAGTGAACAATAAATTGTATTTTTTAAATCTATTTATGATCCTCCTTCTCAGACATATACAAAAAACTTGGATACAGTTTTGTATTTATTGTTAATAATGAATACCGATGCCTTCGTTAAACTTTAGTTTGCAAAATTACGTGACTTGAGTGAGCAGTAAATTGTATTTTTTAAATCTATATATGCTCCTCCTCCTCAAACATATACAAAAATCCTGGATGCAATGTTGTACTTATTGTTAGTAATGAATACTCATGTCTGTGTTTAACTGCAGTTTGTAAAATTTTCTGACTTGAGTGGACATAAATTGTATTTTTTTAATCTATTTATGATCATTCTTCTCAGACATATACAAAAAAAATCCTAGATACAGTTTTGTATTTATTGTTAATAATGAATTCCCATGCCTTCGTTAGACTTTATTTTTCAAAAGTACATGACCTAGAGGACCAATAAATTGTATTGCAATTTAGTCTAATTATCACCCTCCTTCTCAGACCTATATAAAAATCCTGGATACAGTGTTGTATTCATTGTTAATAATGACTACCTGACCTGAAGGACCAATATATTGTATCTATTTCATCTAATTATCATCCTTCTGCTCAGAAATGCACGGAACTCCGGGATGTAACAACGGCATATGCATTGTTTATGAAAGTCCAGACTAATCCTCCACACCTCATTCATCATCTTAAAGGATTTGCAGGGATTTTGTTCAGTTTGTAGGATTCATTTGCATTATGAGATAATCTCTCATCACTGGGAACTCTGCTGCGAGTATTCGTGTTTCATTGAACGGTGTAAGAACAGAGTTTTTTTATAATATGAAAATAATTATGAAGAGAGTAATTATTCTGGAAAATAATGTTTGTGAGATGACATTCTAGTGCTTCTTCTGGGAATTTATGTTTATGAGATGACACTATAGCGAGCTCTATTTCTGGAAATTTATCTTTTTGAGATAACACCTATATACGTTTTTTGTAAGAGTGTAAAATGTTAGTTTGTCTCCTCTCTCAAAATATAGATTTTCGTTTGGTAAATGACAATAATGAGTGCAAATAAATTTCCGTATTTGTTGCTGCTCTACACTTTACAGATATTTTCTTTGAAGACAGAGAAATATTGTTGATGAATTTTAAATGTCAGTGATTGATTGATTAATGCAAAAATGTACCATGGCGTCACAACAACTTAGGTCATCGACGTTTAAATGTCAATGAGAAGAGAGAGAAGCTCTTCGGACAATTTCAGCACTTTTATCTTGACGCCCATTTTCAGTGAATTTGTTATGCATCGTGTCTCTTGAACGAAAAGCAAAAAAAAAAATTTTATTAAAATGTTCCTCATAA
The DNA here is from genome assembly GCF_015104395.2 of Macrobrachium nipponense. Classification (NCBI taxonomy): domain Eukaryota; kingdom Metazoa; phylum Arthropoda; class Malacostraca; order Decapoda; family Palaemonidae; genus Macrobrachium; species Macrobrachium nipponense. The sequence continues at coordinate 32,209,348 of NC_087219.1, forward strand.
CCCCGTCCATTATTCCAATTGTTAACTGAAGTTTATCTATGCATTTTGTTCCTATTTAGATAACTTATGATTATTGCGTAAGGTTCACTCATTGGTCAAACAAAAACGAAATCAGAACTAATTAAAATATTCCTCATATAAGGCTCACTTTCTGGTGAGTGAAAAGGAAAATTAAAAAAAAAAAATATTCCTCATAACACAACTCATTATTCCATTTGTTAGCTGAAGTTTATCTATATATTTCGTTCCCATTTTGAAAAAATATATCTCGCTTTAGATTCGCCATCGTCTTGGTTAGCGCCTAATGCATTATCTTGCCAGTCCCGTAGGGGGATAGTGCCGTCAGTGCACCTCATTCTGCGCAATGTAGGCATTACTTCAGGTTCTTTGCAGCGTCCCTTCGGCCCCTAGCTGCAACTACTTTAATTTCTTTTACTGTACCTCCGTTCATATTCTTTCTTCAATCTTACTGTCCACCCTCTCCTAACAATTGTTTCATAGTGCAAATTTCAAGGTTTTCCTCCTGTTACACCTTTGTAACCTTTTACTGTCAATTTCCGTTTCGGCGCTGAGTGGCCTCTGGAGTTGCCCCAGTGCTTGGCATAATGCTAAAAAAATCTCTCTCTCTCTCTCTATATATATGTATATATATATATATATATATATATATATAGTATATATATCATATATATGTATATATATATATATATATATAATATATATATATATATAGAAGAGAGAGAGAGGAGAGAGAGAGAGATAGAGAGAGAGAGAGAGACGAGAGGAGAGAGAGAGAGATTTTGGCATTTTGGCAACTAAATTGCTACTAAACTTTTTAACAGAAAAATCACATTTTCAGATCTTTTCGGAGTTATATCTATCTACCAGTCTATATATATATATATACATATATATATATATATATATATATATATATATATATATATATATATATATATATATATATATATATGAATAACTTGATCACGAAATGTTTAAGACCTGATGCATTACCTTGTATATACATATATCATACATACATATATATATATATATATATATATATATATATAATATATATATATATACATATATGTATATATATATATATATATATATATATATATATATATATATATATATATGAATAACTTGATCACGAAATGTTTAAGACCTGATGCATTACCTTTGTATATACATCATATATCATACATATATATATATATATATATGTATATATATGTATATATATATATATATATATATATATATATATATATATATATATGTATGTATGTATGAATTATCCTGCCAGGGAACTGTAGTTGTCCGCCGCAACGTAGCAATTGGATTTGCGAGACGAGCACCAGCAGCGACGAATCAAATGCATTCATTCTCGCAGCGGAATGATAATGAGCAACTTCACTGTTGCGAGAATTCCCATCGCCAGAGACGCCGTAAAACGCCAGACCGAGAGCCGTTATTTTACCGAGTTTACGATCTTCTCGTTAATTGACGCAGGAAAGTTAGACTCGGATCACTGACGATCAACAGAGGAGGGTGTCGCGAGGAATTTGGGAACGACGGTGGAAACAGTTTCATTATTTTTTTTCCCTCTATCTCTCTCTCTCGTTAGTAATTGGTAAAGTTATGTGGTTTTGTTACGTTATTTTGGTTTTCTAATGTTATTACAGAGTTGGGCTTTAATCGAGAGGGATGTGAACAGCACTTTCTCAATGCATTTGCCCTCTCTTGACTTTGATTAACTGGTTGTCTTGTTGTATTGCATTATATTATTCAGATTCGGTCTCCCCAACTCCAGACGACTTTGTGGCTATTTTCCCTTTGCAAGAAATAATTCTTTATTTTTTCTTTTTTTAAGCGTCAGTGTCAATGAAGATTTTTACGTTATACATTTTTTATGGTTATTATTTGACGAAAACTCTAATGGGTACTGCAATATATATATATATATATATATATATATATATATATATATATATATTATATATATATATATATATTATTATTATATATATATTACATATATATATATATATATATATATATATATATATATATATATATATACACACACACACACACACACACATATATATATATATATATATATATATTATATATATATATATGTTTGTATATATAGATAGACAAGTAGATAGATAGATATAATCCCCAAAAATCTGAAAATGTAATTTTTCTGTTAAAAAGTTTAGTGCTAACTTAGTTACAAAAATACACCAAATTTACACACACACACACACACACACACATATATATATATATATATATATATATATATATATATATATATATATGTATGTAGTGTATGTATGTATATATACACCTATGTATGTGTTTGCCAGTTATATGTATGTATGTATGTATACTTGTATGTCTTTGAACGCCATACCTTCATCGCTGAGAAATGAAATCTGATCCGGCAGTGTTTAATGGCAAAAACTGGAAACCGTATAAACTGCTGAAGTTATCTCCACACGATTAACTTTTGATGGTGAAAAGCTTGCTGGGTAATCTGTCTCTGGTGCTGTGCGTGTTATGTAATAGAGTAAATTACGTATTCATGAACTTTATATTACTCTTTCGGTATCCGTTGAAATTTATGATGGCTATCAGAGAGGGTTTGCAAGTTATTATGATGCATTTGCCTGAGAACTGTTGCTTTGTGAGCCATTGGTCGGTTTGGTTTGTTCATTTTAAGTATTTACTTTGGTTTTGATAATAATAATAATAATAATAATAATAATAATAATAATAATAATAATACTATTGTTGTTGTTGTTGTTGTTGTTATTATTATTATTATTAATTTTTGCAAATAATGAATTTTTAAGTTCCCAAAATTAATAATAATAATAATAATAATAATAATAATAATAAAATAATAATAATAATAATAAGGAAATATGGAGATGCTACATCAGAAGCAACCCGACGGAGAGAGGATATAGAAGAAGATTGATCAACATCTGGAATGAGAGGAATAACACCCCCCAAACAGAGCAGAGGCTGGCAGACCAAGTAAGGAACATAAAGAAAAAGAACTGGCTCTCCCCAACAGAAAGAGAAGAACTGGAAAGGGAAATGTCACACGACAACGAATTACACGAAGACGAACTGAGAGACGATGCCACAGAAGACGACAGGGAGGATGAAGTATCAAACAACGACACACGAAGAAACACCGACGAAGTAACAGAGGGGACGGAATGGGTAGAAAAGATTAGACAATGGATGGAGCCAGATACAGAGAGAACAAAAATCCCCTCCATGAAAGCCTACAACACCAAGAAATTAAGGGAGAAAACAAGTGAGGTCAATGAAATAATGGGCCTAATACACACCACCAGTATCACAGAAACAAATAACTTGACATATGCAGGAGCAAGATTAGTAGCAGAACTGATGGAGATTCGAACACCAACACCACCGTCACAACCAACCCAACAGAAACCAAAACAGCAACCTCCTTGGAAAAGGCGCCTGGAAAAGCAAATCATGGTGATGAGATCTGACTTGAGTAAACTGAAAGAGATGGCAGAAAAAAGGCTAAGAAGCAAGAAAACAAGGGAGGAACTCAACGAGAAATACAAAGTACAAGAGAGGGGACTAAACAACACAATAGAAGATGTAAAACAGAGGCTTAAGGCCAAAGCACACAAGATCCAACGGTACATGAACAGGAATAAGGGATACCAACAGAACAAACTATTCGGAACCAACCAGAAAAGACTATACAGCCAAATAAGAGGGGAAGACAACCACCCAGAAATTCCTGAAGCCGAACCAAGTAAGAGACTCTGGGAAAACATATGGAGCAATCCGGTATCACACAACAAACATGCAACATGGCTCCAGGAAGTCAAGGAAGAAGAAACAGGGAGAATAAAACAAAGATTCACAGAGATCACGACAGACACAGTCAGACACCAACTAAAGAAAATGCCAAACTGGAAAGCCCCAGGTCCCGATGAAGTCCATGGATACTGGCTCAAAAACTTCAAGGCCCTACACCCACGAATAGCAGAACAACTCCAGCATTGTATCTCAAATCACCAAGCACCCAAATGGATGACCACAGGAAGAACATCCTTAGTACAAAAAGACAAGAGTAAGGGAAATATAGCCAGTAACTACAGGCCTATCACCTGCCTACCAATAATGTGGAAGTTACTAAACAGGTATTCATCAGTGAAAGGCTATACAACTACCTAGAGGAGACAAACACCATCCCCCACCAACAAAAAGGCTGCAGAAGGAAGTGTAGGGGCACAAAAGACCAGCTCCTCATAGACAAAATGGTAATGAAGAACAGTAGGAGAAGGAAAACCAACCTAAGCATGGCATGGATAGACTATAAGAAAGCCTTCGACATGATACCACACACATGGCTAATAGAATGCCTGAAAATATATGGGGCAGAGGAAAATTCCATCAGCTTCCTCAAAAATACAATGCGCAACTGGAATACAATACTTACAAGCTCTGGAATAAGACTAGCAGAGGTTAATATCAGGAGAGGGATCTTCCAGGGCGACTCACTGTCCCCACTACTCTTCGTAGTAGCCATGATTCCCATGACAAAAGTACTACAGAAGATGGATGCCGGGTACCAACTCAAGAAAAGAGGCAACAAAATCAACCATCTGATGTTCATGGACGACATCAAGCTGTATGGTAAGAGCATCAAGGAAATAGATACCCTAATCCAGACTGTAAGGATTGTATCTGGGGACATCAGGATGGAGTTTGGAATAGAAAAATGCGCCTTAGTCAACATACAAAAAGGCAAAGTAACGAAAACTGAAGGTATAAAGCTACCAGATGGGAGCAACATCAAACACATAGATGAGACAGGATACAAATACCTGGGAATAATGGAAGGAGGGGATATAAAACACCAAGAGATGAAGGACACGATCAGGAAAGAATATATGCAGAGACTCAAGGCGATACTCAAGTCAAAACTCAACGCCGGAAATATGATAAAAGCCATAAACACATGGGCAGTGCCAGTAATCAGATACAGCGCAGGAATAGTGGAATGGACGAAGGCAGAACTCCGCAGCATAGATCAGAAAACCAGGAACATATGACAATACACAAAGCACTACACCCAAGAGCAAATACGGACAGACTATACATAACACGAAAGGAAGGAGGGAGAGGACTACTAAGTATAGAAGACTGCGTCAACATCGAAAACAGAGCACTGGGGCAATATCTGAAAACCAGTGAAGACGAGTGGCTAAAGAGTGCATGGAAAGAAGGACTAATAAAAGTAGACGATGACCCAGAAATATACAGACAGAGGAGAAAGACAGAAAGAACAGAGGACTGGCACAACAAACCAATGCACGGACAATACATGAGACAGACTAAAGAACTAGCCAGCGATGACAATTGGCAATGGCTACAGAGGGGAGAGCTAAAGAAGGAAACTGAAGGAATGATAACAGCGGCACAAGATCAGGCCCTAAGAACCAGATATGTTCAAAGTACGATAGACGGAAATAACATCTCTCCTATATGTAGGAAGTGCAATACGAAAAATGAAACCATAAACCACATAGCAAGTGAATGCCCGGCACTTGCACAGAACCAGTACAAAAAGAGGCATGATTCAGTGGCAAAAGCCCTCCACTGGAGCCTGTGCAAGAAACATCAGCTACCTTGCAGTAATAAGTGGTACGAGCACCAACCTGAAGGAGTGATAGAAAACGATCAGGCAAAGATCCTCTGGGAGTATGGTATCAGAAACGGATAGGGTGAATACGTGCAAAACAGACCAGACGTGACGTTGATTGACAAAGTCAGAAGAAAGTATCACTCATTGATGTCGCAATACCATGGGACACCAGAGTTTGAAGAGAAAGAGAGGGAAAAATGGATAAGTATCAAGATCTGAAAATAGAAATAAGAAGGATATGGGATATGCCAGTGGAAATCGTACCCATAATCATAGGAGCACTAGGCACGATCCCAAGATCCCTGAAAAGGAATCTAGAAAAACTAGAGGCTGAAGTAGCTCCAGGACTCATGCAGAAGAGTGTGATCCTAGAAACGGCACACATAGTAAGAAAAGTGATGGACTCCTAAGGAGGCAGGATGCAACCCGGAACCCCACACTATAAATACCACCCAGTCGAATTGGAGGAAAGAAAAAAAAAAAAATAATAATAATAATAATTAAGTATTATTGAAAGATATTGCTGCATCAGCTGCATTAACAAAAAAAATAAAAAATAGAGAAGACTATAATACTTGTTTGAAAGAGGGTCTCCTTCCAAAATAATAATAATAGTAGTTTTAAAAAGAATGATTTCTGTAGGTTTCTTAAGCAATAACATTCCATATTCACGACAAATCGATACTAACAAATTTTCGATTTAACATATTCGCTGAATTTATCCTGATAAAATAAGTTTCTGTTCACTCTCTTCTTTTAGTAACATAATCTCAATTATTATGAGTAACTTAGTCATTTCCTCCCGTGTAATTTGAACGTACCCTTCTTTTAGTAACATACTGTCAGTGATTATAAGTAGCTTAGTCATTTCATCCCGTCTAATGAGAACGTACCCAGACACCCACCTAGTGAATTACATAACATCTACGGTAAATATTGAAATTCATTACTCTGTAGATGGACAGAGAAGGCCTGTTTTCAGTTAACTGCCAGAATCATTACCCAGATGCGTCGCCTAGGCAGTTGCGTCAGTGCTAATGGGAACCTCATTAGAGACGAGTCATCATCAATTCTGTTGCAGCAGACGAGTGGATATCGGCATATACTATATATATAGCTTATTCGTATGTTAAATCATTCACAAATAGAATTAGTGATTTTTTTTAGACGAGTGGAATTAGTCCATGTTTTGTTCGTGTGTCGAGTCATTTTGAAAGTTTTCGTGATTTTTTTTCTGGAAGAGTGGAATTAGTTCATATTTTATTCGTGTGTTGAGTCATTTAGAAAGAGTTTTCGTTATGTTTTTTTAGACTAGTGGAATTAGTTCATATTTTACTCGTGTGTTAAATAATTCAGAAACAGTTCTCGAGATTTTCTTTTAGACAAATGGAATTAGTTTATATTTTATTCGTATCTAAAGTCGTTCTGAAACAATTTACATGATTTTTTTTCATGATGGGGGAGGTGAGTTGGAGTTAATTCATTCAGAAATAGATTTTATGATTTATTTTGGGGATGGAGTGTGTTACCTTAAACAGAATTTTTGATGAGAACACTATTTTTCTTTCCTTGTATTTTGAAATTACAAATTCAATATTCATTTCCGTGTATTTTGGTAATACAGATCTATTATTTGTCTACGTATTTTGAAATTACAAATTTATAATCTTCCTTTATATTTTGACATTTTAGGTTTTTAAAATTTTGATACTACAATATTATGATTTTTTCTTTGCATTTTGACACTACAAACTACGTTTTTGACATTACAGATTTATCATTTTTCTTTCTTTGGTATGATTGATGGTTGACAAGCCTGTATCAATTATGAAATTTTCACGTTGGGAATTCCTTAAATAAAATTTTAGATAAAAAGTTTTTTTTTTAATTTGATAACTGTCTTAATAGAGCCAGGGTTACTAAGGAATGAGCGCAACAAGCATCTTAATAATCTATAATTATTATTTTTACTTTTAAACGTTAACCAACGTGCAGAATATTGAGTACATAATTTTCTCAACTTTATTTTTTCTCTGCGCTGAAGATTTGCTCATTGTAGGAGCCACAAACGAACTTAGATCTAATTAACTTTCCTTGTGTGGAAGCTGGTTTTTACTGCTGTTAACTTATGCCTAAGCAACTTTTTCGTTCAGCAAACAAGTGTTCTTACACACACGCACACACACATTATATATATATATATATATATATATATATATATATATATATATATATATATATATATATGTGTGTGTGTGTGTGTGTCTCATCACATTACCGTGATTCATATATACGCATTAAGCTACAATGTCCTGTAATATCTAATTCGCTCTACCCCAGAATTACTATGTTTTCCTATATGTTAACTGAAGTGGAATATATATATATATCATTCGAACTACAAATGTCTTTTAATATCTAAATTCGCTCTAACTCGGAGATATATTTTCATATATGTACCGAAGGGGAATTTTTTAGTTGATAATAATTTCGTCCCCACATGGGATCGAACCACTGTCCAAGTGGACGGGAACAAAATCAGGACAGACAGCGACGCTATCAATTCAGCCAACAGAGACGCTATAAGGTTATATCGATTCTGACCTTACAAATCAGCCTCGAACTCGGTGTTTTCATAATTAGAATAGATATGAAACTCCGTCTACCATGTTAGCCAATTTGAGCGTTTAATCCACGTAGCCTTTGTTATGAATAATTATCACATCGAACCGTGATTTATTTATATATCATTCGAGCTACAAATGTCCTTTAATATCTAAATTCGCTCTACCTCGGAATTGATATATTTTCATATATGTACCGAAGGGGTAATTTCGTCCCCACATAGGATCGAACCACCGTCCAAGTGAACGGGAACGAGATCAGGACAGACAGTGACACTATCAATGCAGTCAACAGAGACGGTATAAGTTCATATCGATTCTGACCTTACAAATCAGCCTCGAACTCGGTGTTTTTGTAATTAGAATCGATATGAAACCCCGTCTACCATTTTAGCCAATTCGAGCGTTTGACCCACGTAGCCTTTGTTATGAATAATTATCACATCGAACCGTGATTCATTTATATATCATTTAAGCTACAAATGTCCTTTAATATCTAAATTCGCTCTACCTCGGAATTGATATATTTTCATATATGTACCGAAGGGTAATTTTTTAGTTGATAATAATTTCGTCCCCACATGGGATCGAACCACCGTCCAAGTGGACGGAAACGAAATCAGGACAGACAGTGATGCTATCAATTCAGCCAACAGAGACGCTATAAGTTTATATCGAATATGACCTTACAAATCACCCTTGAACTGGTTCCCGTCCAATTGGACGTTGGTTCGATCCCATGTGGGGACGAAATTATTATCAGCTAAAAAATTCGACTTCGGTACATATATGAAAATATATCAATTCCGAGGTAGAGCGAATTTAGATATTAAAGGACATTTGTAGCTTGAATGATATATAAATGAATCACGGTTCGATGTGATACTTATTCATAACAAAGGCTACGTGGGTCAAATGCTCAAATTGGCTAACATGGTAGACCGGATTTCATATCGATTCTAATTACGAAAACACTGAGTTCGAGGGTGATTTGTAAGGTCAGAATTGATATAAACTTATAGCGTCTCTGTTGGTTGAATAGATAGTGTCACTGTCTGTCCTGATTTCGTACCCGTGCACTTGGACGGTGGTTCGATCCCATGTGGGGACGAAATTATTATCAAGTAAAAAAATTCCCCTTCGGGACATATAAGTATATCAATTCCGATGTAGAGCGAATTCAGATATTAAAGGACATTTGAAGCTTGAATGATATAAAAATGAATCACGGTTCGATGTGATAATTATTCATATATATATATATATATATATATATATATATATATATATATATATATATATATATATGAATAATTATCACATCGAACGTATAATTATTCATATATATATATATATATATATATATTATATATATTATAATATATATAATATATATATATATATATACATATATACTATATATAACATATATACCATATATATATATATATATATATATATATATATATATATATAATATATATATATATATATATATGAATAATTATCACATCGAACCGTGATTCATTTTTATATAATTCGAGATACAAATGTCCTTTAATATCTAAATTCGCTCTACCTCGGAATTGATATATTTTCTTATATGTACCGAAGGGGAATTTTTTAGTTGATAATAATTTCGTCCCCACATGGGATCGAACCACCGTCCAAGTGGACGGGTACGAAATCAGGACAGACAGTGACACTATCAATTCAACCAACAGAGACGCTATAAGTTTATATCAATTCTGACCTTACAAATCACCCTCGAACTCAGTGTTTTTGTATTTAGAATCGATATGAAATCCCGTCTACCATGTTAGCCAATTTGAGCATTTGACCCACTTAGCCTTTGTTATGAATAAGTATCACATCGAACCGTGATTCATTTATATATCATTCAAGCTACAAATGTCCTTTAATATCTAAATTCGCTCTACCTCGGAATTGATATATTTTCATATATGTACCGAAGTCGAATTTTTTAGCTGATAATAATTTCGTCCCCACATGGGATCGAACCAACGTCCAATTGGACGGGAACCAGTTCAAGGGTGATTTGTAAGGTCATATTCGATATAAACTTATAGCGTCTCTGTTGGCTGAATTGATAGCATCACTGTCTGTCCTGATTTCGTTTCCGTCCACTTGGACGGTGGTTCGATCCCATGTGGGGACGAAATTATTATCAAGTGTTGCATTACCCAAGTTTATGAAACCAGCTTGTATGAAATCCATTTTGAGCCAGCTATTATCCATTTGTGAGAGATTATAAGTCCCAACGTGTGGACGCTACATTTACTTTTCTCCAGGCCAGTACGAGCCTTTTGTAAATAAATAGCTGTAAAGTATTTAGCTGAGTTTCTGGCGACCTGTTGCTCTAGAGTAAATATTCACTAATAATCAGTTTTACGGTAAGTTCAAGTAATTCCACCCTAATCTCCCTCAATTATTTCTGTTTATGTATCGAGCCTCTCTCAAGGCTGGGCTCATACGTAAAATATATATATATATATATATATATATATATATATATATATATATATATATATATATATATTATATATATATATATATATATATATATATTTACGTATGAGCCCAGCCTTGAGAGAGGCTCGATACGTAAACAGAAATAATTGAGGGAGATTAGGTGGAATTACTTGAACTTACCGTAAAACTGATTATTATGAATATTTACTAATATATATATATATATATATAATATATATATATATATATTTACATATGAGCCCAGCCTTGAGAGAGGCTCGAATTACGTAAAACAGAAAGTAATTTGCGGAGGGATTTATTTAGGGTGGAATTAACTTGAACTTACCGTAAAACTGATTATTAGTGAATATTTACTCTAGAGCAACAGGTCGCCAGAAACTCAGCTAAATACTTTACAGCTATTTATTTACAAAAGGCTCGTACTGGCCTGGAGAAAAGTAAATGTAGCGTCCACACGTTGGGACTTATAATCTCTCACAAATGGATAATAGCTGGCTCAAAATGGAATTCATACAAGCTGGTTTCATAAACTTGGGTAATGCAACACTTGCGGGCAGAGAGACTGGGCACGTGACTCAGGGAATCTGGAAAAAGAACCCCAGATTAAACAAGATAAAAGAAAAAAGGATTTATTGCCCAATTTCAATTGTTTAGTTCTCTAACACTGGGGAGAAGGAACTTTAATGTTTCACTGAGGTATGCAATGACTTCATTTGTCTGGGACAATCACACAAGGGGAAGCATGTGGCCATGAGGCAGTGAGAGGGAACAAAAGGATGAGTTCTTTTTGGTTTGGAAATTGAATTGGGAAAATGAGGATCAAATAGATAATAGGATGTAAGGGACTGGACATATGCTGTTCACAAGACGTACCTGGATGTCGTGTTCAGTGGATCTTTGTAGAAAAATGTGGCCTGGCTTTGTCTTAGGCCTGGGTCGTTTGGCGCGCCACTAACCCCATGGATAGGCCTAAATGGGAGGCAGGTGGTCGGACATCCGTCCGAGGTCAACGTCTGGAGACGACTGGGGCGGATCGCAGGTGTTGTGCCTGGGTGTTGGGGTCGACTTAACCCACCACGAGCAGGGCAAATCCTGGAAACAGAACATACAGCCAGCAGAGGGTTCACAGGAAAAAGAGCTTAAGATATAGGTCTAAGAAGTACCAGCCTGCCTACATCCTTCCCTTCGAGATACGTCCCTAAAGCTGACAAAAGACTATATTCCCCCAACTTAGGAACTCCCTACCTCTGGCTGGCGGGTTTTTGGTTTCCCGCGTTTACTAACAATCAGCTGATATTTGGAGGAAATGGCTGCCGTTTGCCAAATCAAACTAATTAATTAATTGCTGGGTAGACGAAGCGATCTATAAACGTCACAGCTCCCCCTGTTAAGAAGGCATTCACTCCCTTTCGGGCGTGAAGGTCTTGGCTTAAATAAGTTGATCGTCTCGACTACCCAGTTCTCCTACTCCAACTTGAAGTTTTTAGAGCAGCGATACAGCTAACTACAGTGGCCTACCTAACTTAAAGGCGGAGATGCTTAGTGTACTAACTTAATGTAGTAATGTAGTCTAGCCTAAGTAATAACTACGGGTTGTCTGTGACGACAGTCTACTCTACCCCTAGATAAGGTTACTTGAAAATTCTACTTGCTACTAACCTAATGCCCTGGTACTAAATCATTAGCCTAACCTACTCATTACAGTTAATTCGAGACGCAATCATTTCAGAGTGGTTCAGCGACGGAATTGTTAAAGTACATGATGTGAGGTAATGATGCGTGAGGATGATGAGTGGTTAGTTGACCAGGATGGAAATGCAATGAGGTAATTATGACATTTACATGAGTGTTAGTATCACAATTTCTAGGGGTTAGAGGGTTAGTTTACTGGCAGAGATCAGGCTGGCTACCTTCTCTGGGTAGGTGCCAGGATCACTCTGCAAATGAATGTGACACTGTACCTCGGGCACAGGTGTCAAGGAGAGCATGTGGCTCTTGGGTTAGTTTGTTAATGATTGGTTACGTCCCTTCTTCTTCTTCTTCTTATTCCTCCTGGACCTGGCTATACCAGTCCTAGGAGTAGACGGAGGCACCGACTCTGGGGTAATGTCCCTGATGCGGACAGTACGTGGCTCTGTAGTTATATGTTGATTTTAGCCCCGTTTGGTGTTGATTCTCAAATTGGGTATCAATAACATTCCATGGTCCTTGTAGGTACTTTATTATATAAACCATGAGCCGTTAATTGAGTATAACTGAAAACAAAAGAAAAACACTTTTAGGCTAATGCCTTCAAGCTATTGCCACATGTCCTACAAAACTGGTAGGATGCCATTGGCTATATCAAAGGTACAAATTAAAACATAATATCAAAAAGGTACAAAAATACATATCATAAGCAAATTAACATTATCTTACCACAATTTTGGGGACTTAATCCATTAGACATACAACAATGAAGAAATCCATGACAAGCAAGTCACGTTTCATGTGCTTGAATCTTATGCAGCAGTTGTTGTGATTGTTTACTTCTACCCAGTAGAGCGGGAAGTAACTCGTCCACCTTGGTAGAATGTATTTTAGTATTGTTTCAAAACTCAGATATAACTGGATATGCTAATGACAGTAACAATGGCTCCCCTAAATTGTGATAACAATTTAAACAATAACTATACTATTGGGGAATGAATATGAGATTCTTTACAAACTATAAAATCACAATACGTACACAGGTTAGTCCATTCCATACAAAATAAAAATATACAGTACATAATGACTTAAGTGCTCCCTGATGGGGACTTACCTGTTGTACTTTCCAATAACATTACAACTGAATGAATAGGCCTTTCTAGAATTGTAGCTGTCTTGTGGCGTTTACCATTTTCATCAAGAAAAGCATCTGCTACTAACAATTCAATTTTTCTAACATGGCCAGCTTTTTTAATATTTTCAACATCCATTTCTCGGAGGCACTTTGCAAACTCTTCTCTTGCACCAATAAAGTTACTACCTTGATCTGAACGCAGTTGTGCGCAATGGCCTCTTCTACAAACAAATCTCCTATAAGCATTTAAGAAAGAGTCTGTACTGAGAGAATGAGCAGTTTCAAGGTGTATTGCCCTAGTTGACATACATGTAAATAATACACCATACCTTTTGAGCTCTTTTCTACCTTCCTTAATTATAAATGGACCAGAATAATCAACTGCACTGTAAGTGAATGGAGAAGACATTTCTACCCTATCCTTTGGTAAATTGGCCATCTTCTGTGCAAGAGTATTATGTCTAATTTTTCTACAAGTTGCACATTTTGCTATATGTTTTGCTACGAAGGATGATCCACTTATAATCCAGTAACCACTAGATCTAATTTCATTTAAAGTTAAATTTCTACCTTGATGGTGTACTTTATTATGATAGTGACAGATTATCAATTCAGTAATATGACTATTCTTTGGCAAAATCACAGGATATTTTACATGGACATCAAAATTACTTCTGTGTAATCTACCACCCACTCTTATTAAGCCATCACTACCAATAAATGGATCAAGCTTGTACAAATTGCTAGATTTCCTTAAACATTTATCAAATTTGTTATTGCTTATACTTAACAACTGATATTCATATTGAAAAGCTTCTCTTTGGACTAATTTTATAATGGTAATTTCTGCCTTGATTAGCTCTTCTACAGACACATGAACATACTCAGTATATGATTTGTTTGTTTCAATTTATCAATAAACCTATTACATAAAGCTAATGACCTTCTGGCATGTGTCCAATCTGAGAAGTAATTAAGTCTGGTAAGTATGGTAGCATAATTATTATCATCAGTGTTAATTGCCAGTGACACTTTCTTTAATTCTGGATCTTCATCTGCAACTTCAAATGAACATAAAGTTTCATTATCAGCATTATCATGTTTTAAGAATTCAGGTCCATGCCACCACATATAGTTACTAGTCAGATCATGAACAGGGACATGCCTCTTGAAAACATAAAATCAGCAGGATTATCACTTGAGGAAACGTATCTCCATTGTTCAGGTAAGGTGTGATTTCTGATTTGCGCAACTCTGTTTGCGACAAAAACCTTAAACTGTTTACATTGATTAGCTATGTATCCAAGAACAATTGTACTATCTATCCAAAATACTTCTTTACTAATATTGACCTTCAACTCCTTTTTTAAGAAATAACTCACCTTCACTGATGCTAATGCAGCAGTGAGTTCTAACCTAGGTATAGTAAAAGTTTTCAAGGGAGACACTCTTGATTTAGCCATAACTAACCTAGTATGTACTTGTCCATTTGCATCTGTCATTCTTAAGTATGAGCATTGACCATAACCCTTCTCACTATCATCAGAAAAATGATGCAATTCATAGCTTATGACATTCATGTTGGCTGGTTTATAACATCTCTCAACTTTAATATCTTTCAATTTGGGTAATTGACTTAACCAGTGTTCCCATTCAGTAATAACAGTTTCAGGAATAGGATCATCCCAGCCAAGATCTTGTTTACATAGGGTTTGCAAAACTTTCTTACCTGTAAGAATGAATGGTGATATCATGCCTGAGGATCAAAAATAGAGCTAACTATGGATAAAACATTCCTTCTAGTACCAGGCCTTTGAATGGGTTTGACATTAAAATTAAATGTATCTGTTTCAGTACACCACTCCATACCTAATGTTCGTTCCACTGGCAATTTATCTTTCGTTAAATCAAGATTCTTAACTGATTGAGCAACTTCATCAGAACACAAAGCCTTTAAAACTTCAGCATTATTGGCAACAAATTTGTGCAAATGGAAACCACCCTTTTTACATATCATCTGACCGTCTTTGGCTAAGTTTATGGCTTCCTCCACTGTAGCTACAGACTTTAAGCCATCATCCACATAAAAGTCTTCTTTAATGAACTTTGCTGCCTTTTCAGTAGTTTTATCCTTAAATCTATCAGCAGCAGCTTTCAAAGCATAGTTTGCAACAGATGGAGAGCTTCTAGCACCAAATTGATGAACAGTCATCCTATATTGAACAATGTCACCATCTAAGTCATGGTTATCAAACCACAGAAATCGTAAAAGATTCCTGTGTTCTTCATTTACTAAAACTTGGTGATACATTGCTTCTACATCACAAGTAAATGCAACAGAATGATTTCTAAATCTACACAAAATACCAGCTAGACTATTTGACAAGTCTGGTCCCTGAAGTAAACAATCATTCAAACTTACATTTTTATACATAAAAGAGCAATCGAATACTACTCTGATTTTGTCAGGCTTTCTGGGATGGTAAACCCCATGATGTGGCACAAACCAAACCTTTCCATTAGTTAGGCATGTTTCATTCAAAGGAACCCTTTCAACATAACCCTTATCAATCATATTCTTCATGAAATTTATGTAATCATTTTTCATGCTTACATTCTTCTGAAGCTTTTGTTTTAAATTGGATAGTCTTTTCTGGACTACTAACTTATTATCTGGGAACTGAATATCACCTCCTTTGAGTGGCAATGGAATTTTAAACTGTTTACCATCAATAATCTTAATACCATTACTAACAATTTCAATAAACTGTCTTTCTTCTACTGACAAAGCTACCTCATCGTCACTAACATTACTTATGAAATCAGATTCAAACATCTCTCTGACATGATGAGGCTCATACACTTCTTTTACCTTGGTTGGTACTGTAAAAATGTTATTTGATATCTTGGAATTTATTTCAATTTCTTCAACTACAGTTCTATTAACAACAACATCACTTTCTAAATTATTCTCACTGACATTTACATTACCATAATTCCCATCCAAGAGCTGTTCTCTGACCATAGGGCTCATTTCCAGACCCAGGAATGATTTCTAAAGGTTTGACAGCTTTTATGCAGTTTATACCTATCAATAGACCGATCTCAATGTCAGGATTATACTCTACTAGCCTTCCAGTAATTTTCTTAAGATGAGGCCATCTTAAAGCTGAACATTTTTTAGGGATTTGTGCTCTTCTTGCAGGAATAGTTTTTCTAGAGTAGACACATGGTAAATTTACAGTACTATTTTCATTTATGCCCTTCACTGATATACCAAATACTTTAGTACTTTTTATAGCCTCTTCACCCAGCATAGTCGGCTTATCTTGATTTGATGCAGAATTTTGGCCATTGACATTCATATACCTTAGGACACTTTCCTTGATAAAAACAAGCATCTGACTGATCATCCCAATACCTGCATATACCATGACCTTATTATTTGTATTCCTATGGCTTAACCAAACAGGTACAATCATTGAGTGAACATCTGCTGAAAAATATCTATTAACATTAATTCTATTAGCTACAGCTACAGCCTGTTCTTGTTGGGTATCACCAGAACTTGGTTTTTTATTCAAAGTTTCATCGTAGAGAATTGTTGGGTGCCACCTCTTGCATTTAATACATTTCCTTGGTCTTTTACAATACCTTGAATAATGACCAACCTTGAAACAACCTCTACACATTTTTTTATCTGTCAAATATTGGTTTCTTTGAGCAAGATCAAGTTTTAAGAACTCTGGGCATTTTTCCATATCATGGTTTTGTCTACAGTAATAGCATGTAAATCCTACATTCATTTACTCTCGCTTTTTTTTTTGTTTTTTATTTTTAGATTTATTTTCATCAGATGCAGTATTTGTAACATTACTAACTTCATTAAATTTAGTAGCAAATGATGTACGCTTTGCAACCTTACTTTGTGATTGTTTTTCTTTAGGTGTAAATACTGTATCTCTCCTATTAATTAAGTGCACTGTAAGATGATGTTGGATTACATGCCTTACTGGCTTCATCACTTATGAACCTTGTAAACTCTTCAAAAGATGGATATTCCTCTTCATCAATTGTGATTCTTTTAGTTACTATACAATTCCATCTCATCCCTGCAATATGAGCAGGCAAACTTCTGTAACATAAGTCGTTTTCCTTAGGATCGTTAAGAATTGCTAAGTACTTTATGATTCCCATGGCTGTTTTACAGTGTTCTAAGAAATCAGAAAATTTCCTCAAACCTGGACCATCATTAATTGTAATCTTAGGCCAACCTTCAAGCTTGCTTCTAAAGGCATCAGCAACAATAAATTTATTTCCAAACCTATCATGAAGTATCTTCCAAACCTTGTCGTAAGCCTCTTGGGTGCCAAAAGAAATAAGATTATCAATGGCAGCTTTAGCCTGACCATCAGTATATTTACCTAAGTAGTACAATCTTTCAGCAGCATCATCTGTTTTATATTCAATTAATGTAATAAATGATGCTTTCCATTGAGGGTACTTCAGCAAATCTCCAGAAAATACCTCTGGTTCTTTAACGGGTAAATTGTCTTTACGTTGCCTTGCAGCAAACAAGTCGGCTAGTTTCTCTAAGTTCTGAGTTTGAAGATCAGCAAAACCTTTTAAAATATCCCATTGATAAACTTGACTGGACTGTATGTTATCATTATTGATAATGTTAGGTTGTTCATGAAAATCTGCCAGGGATTCATGAGTGTGTAGCCTTGGTCTATTAATCAGGTTGTGTATTGCAAGTGAAGGCATTTTTGGATCTACTATTAACCTAGTTCACCTATTACCTCATGGGATGCCTCATCTATAGTAGTACAAACCCAGCCTAGGCTCATTTGGTATTTTGAAATCTGAGTTCCGGTTTGTTTCTTGGCCTAGCCTAAGTTTACTTGGCTGTGAGTGTCCTATGGGCTGGTAATTATAATTATGGTCTAGCCTTGGTTTCCCTGGTTGTATGATATCTGTTGGAAATTTAAACACCTGAGCATTTGGATTTAGATCAGTCATTGCCTTTATTTCTGCCTTCCTTTTGTCTAAACCTTTGTCTATACTATCTAAACCTCCAGCAAAGGAAAGGGACTTTTGTACACTGGAACCTGACACTGAATAATTTACAGCTCTACTATCCTCAACATATCTGTGCAAGAGACCTTCAGTGGGTTGGTTATTTTCACCTAACGGAAAACTCAAGCATGACTGTGGATCAGTTTCATTTTCTTCCTCTAAAATTTTATTAACTGCACATATTTCAGCATTAGTGGCTTCAATTTCTTTGTGAATTTCTAATTTCTTTAAATCTGCTCTAGCCTTCTCCATTATGTCATGGTATTTTCTTTCTGTGCCTAACCTAGCCAGTTTTGTGCTTAGTTCTATTCTCTTAGTACTAGAAACACGTGAAGATTTACTTACACTTGTATGATGTGACCTACTAGATGAAGACTTTGACTTTAGAGAGACATTTGACATTTTATCATCTTGGTCATGTTTCATTTTTTCTTTTAATTTTGTTAACCTAGTGTGACTTTCAAAGCATATTTCCTGGTAATTATACTCTAAACTCTGTACAATGTCAACCTCTGGTATTTCTGATTCTTTCACTTTAGAGAGAGTTATGTCAATATTCTTTAATTCTATTTGAAGCCTATTTGCAACATCCTTTAGTAGGCCTACATTACAATCATTTTTAGAAAGTGCCAAATCTGTTTCCTTATTTATCTTGCCCAACAATCTCTTTTGTTTTTTGAATTCATCAACCAGAAGATCAAAATTATACATCTTACCTTTTTCTGATTGTAATCTCACTCGTTTACCCATACTAGGTGACATAGGCCTAGGCCTAGGTTTCAATGAATGCAAGTCTTGCTCTTCATCTTGGCCTAAATGTTGATCTTCATGTTTCTCTTGTTTATTAAGTTCCATTTTGTCTTCTACGTAGGTTAGGTTCGGCTCCTATTCTTGGGTTCTTTCCTTATCCGAATTGTGTTATCTTGTCCCTGATGCGGACAGTACGTGGCTCTGTAGTTATATGTTGATTTTAGCCCCGTTCGGTGTTGATTCTCAAATTGGGTATCAATAACATTCCATGGTCCTTTTGTAGGTACTTTATTATATAAACCATGAGCCGTTAATTGAGTATAACTGAAAACAAAAGAAAAACACTTTTAGGCTAATGCCTTCAAGCTATTGCCACATGTCCTACAAAACTGGTAGGATGCCATTGGCTATATCAAAGGTACAAATTAAAAAATAATATCAAAAAGGTACAAAAATACATATCATAAGCAAATTAACATTATCTTACCACAATTTTGGGGACTTAATCCATTAGACATACAACAATGAAGAAATCCATGACAAGCAAGTCACGTTTCATGTGCTTGAATCTTACGCAGCAGTTGTTGTGATTGTTTACTTCTACCCAGTAGAGCGGGAAGTAACTCGTCCACCTTGGTAGAATGTATTTTAGTATTGTTTCAAAACTCAGATATAACTGGATATGCTAATGACAGTAACAGGTAAGGCCAGGAACGCCGTCAGGAGCAGAGGCAGTGGTAGCCTGAGGGATTTCAGGAGAACACCCTACTTCGGTATCTGCAGCAACCGTCGTAGAGGTGGAACCTACTGCAGGGGAGGCCCTCACTTCAGCTGCTGTGACAGGCTGACTCCTGGTCGGGCAGTTCCTGGTTTTCCAGAGGAGGCTTGGAGGTAAGGTCTGCCGGAGGTTCATCCTCGGGCGACAGAGGTGAGGGTGAAGAAGACTCATGGACATGGGATTGGCCATGGGCTGCGGTAAGCTCCATGCCTGTTGGAGGAACTCCTGTAGGAGGATCCTTGATTAGGTTAGGCACCGGCGCTAGCTCGGGGCCAGGCGTAGAGGTCAAGTTCGGTGGTGGCTCTACGTCCAGGGTGGATGGAGCTTGGCACTGCTCAGTGCTGCCAAGTGGCACTGGCAGAGTGTTGAGGTCGACTGGAGGTGCAATACCTCTCAGCGTGCCCTTGGAAATGGGAGACAGAGGCTCCTGTCTCTTGGGGAAGGCTAAGCCTTGTGGAAAATGGACAGTGTCCGCTGCTGGTAGTCGGCTAGGGCACCTAGGCCAATTCATGGAGTGCCCTAGTACGTTGCAGGTTTTGCAACGGAACTGCGAATGATCAATCTCCCTCCTTGGTAATGGGGGAGACTGTTGGTGGACATACTTCCTGGAGGAAGTAGAATTTCGATGACTCCTTGCTTTGGAGTGATTTGTTGTGGGGTTAGGACCCCTAGGCTTTTTGGAATGCGAGGGAGACTTCATGTCTCGCCCTAGGAGGAGGTCATAACCTCCTGGAATGTAGCTTGCAACTGCAAGAGTACAAACTTTGGAGAAGTTAGGTCTGGTGACCCTCAATTGTATGGTCGGAAGGATCAGCTTGATATGGTTGATACCTTCAATGGTTATTAAGTGACGTCTATCGACGTTAGCCCCTCGGGGGATTTGATCTTCCCGTATCAGGGAGATTTGAGCACCAGAGTCGTCGTAGGCTCTGACGTGGCTTGGCGGATAATGGCCTTGGAGGGGTGCGACGGTTATAAGGCCCTTAGCTGGGGGTCCTAGTGAGGAAGGATTTGTAACTGCCATTGCGATGGCAGGAATATTGTGATGTGCGCACCCTCCGTAGTTGGCAGACATGTGACCCTTGCGGCCACAGTCTCGGCAGAACTTGTTCCAGAACCTCTTCCGTAGCACTGGACGGTAAGGCCGAGATGGCCCCACAGGTTGCGAATCTGTGGAGTCACCAAGGCTGGCAGTGTGCTTGGGCACAGGTGAAGAGTCCTCTCTGGCAGTGATTTGACGTGGGGAGGTTAAGGAAACCTCCGTTGAATCACCCTCGGAAACAAGTCCGGGGTCAACTGGTGGGCTTACCTCTTCCAAAGTGGAGGAGGTAGGCGGTAAAATGGTAAGAGGCTGAGATGGTGCGGAAGAAACTTTGGGCTCTGACACTGGGTCAGGGCCAGGTTCGCAAATAGAAAGGATGTCGGGGACATCGGAGGCACTAGCCTCTGAACCTAGAATTGAGGGTTGGTTATCTGGCAGAGTGGCTGGAGCTAAGATACTCTCCTTACGGACCTTCTCCCGCTTGATTTCGAGTTCCTTGAGAGCTAGCTCATGCTTTCTCTCTTCTTCACTTGGCTTCCTCTCTGCTTCTCTTTCTTTCTTTTCTTGCAGGCACGCGGCATCCTGCTGCGCTTTTATCCACTGGTCAAGTGCTGGTCCAGTGTAACCGGCCTCCTTGCCCAGAGTTATGAGGGCTCCGAGCTTCTCTAGCTCTATGGCCAAGAAGTCGCGGGAAGCAGTGGAAGACATTTCCCTTAGGCTGCAGTAGAGGCTCTGACAAAGCTAGAAATAATGGTGGCCAGGAATAGTACTGAATGGGATGGGAGTGCCTACTGCGTAAAGTGGCACTCACTTGGAAATGTGTTCTGCGATAATGGTAATGAAGTCTTAAAAGACTGGGTGCTCGGTGGCACTTTGTGAATTGCACCTTCTGATGAGGTGAAAAAATCACATGGAGTGTGCGGCGTACGTCACACTTACGGGCGTTCCCAACTTGGGAGACGCTGGAATGGGCTAACCTGTAGGATCCAATAACAGGTGGCACGGCACTTTCGGAGGCGTTCCTTGGTTCAGTGATCCAAAATGGTGGATACTCTAAAGAATGGACGTTCCGTAGGACGGACACACAGGTATAGGGCTACCTGTACGTCTGTACAGGTGCGTGGCACTTCAGGTGGCGTTCCTTTTTGAGACAGCACTAGTAGTGCTGGTATTGCGGCACTTCGGGAGGCGTTCCCTTGATTGGGTGATCCGGGATAGCGGATTCACTAATGGATTGGGCGTTCCGTAAGGACGGACACGCAGGCTTGACAGCACTTAGGGCTGGTATTGCGGCACTTCGGGAGGCGTTCCCTTGATTGGGTGATCCGGGATAGCGGATTCACTAATGGATTGGGCGTTCAGTAAGGACGGACACGCAGGTTTGACCGCACTTAGGGCTGGTATTGCGGCACTTCGGGAGGCGTTCCCTTTGTTGAGTGTTCCGAAGGATCACTGGCCCTTGTACATGGACACACTAGTTACTTGGGCGTTCCGTAAGGACGGACACGCAGGTTTAATGGCTACCTGTACGGCCTGTACAGGTGCAATGGCACTTATGAGGAGACGTTCCTTTTGGAGCACTGGTATCGTGCTGGTGTGTCCCGGACACTACATGCAGTATACTTAAATATACTGAAGTGAAATGGTACTCTGTTCGGGGCAGAGTGTAATGGTGGAGGAGAGAAAGTAAAAGGTGGGAGTACTTCAGCAGCCAGTCGATGGACAGTGTCACGAATTAGTGGCACTGTGAAATGGTAAGACCTGACGTGCACTGGTGGTGGCCAGTCCTAAACTGGTAACAACTTCCCTGTCTGGAAGTAATGAATTTGCATGGCACACTGTGCGAATTGTGCTTGCGGTATACGCAAGTCTTTTGTGATAAAAGAAAATGAAAAGACCACTCGGGCAACGACAGGTAATGATAATTTTAGAAATGCTCAGTCCCTCGCTGAAGTACTCGATAAATGAAATAAATAAATGCTTGCAAACTGCAATGGACACAGGCGCGTACGTATCACACTCAGTGTAAATGAAAGACACAAGAGTCTAAAATGATGTTAGTTCTGCATGCTATAAGTAGTGAACATAGTACTCTTGGCTTCGTGAATAATGGGTTCTGGTACGCTCTCTCTCTCCTTTCTCTCTCTCTCTCTCGGAGAGGGTGAAAAATGATATATGAATGAACTCCCTTATATTGAGTTGAATTACTAATGTTAGTTTAATATGACGCAACTTGCGTTAAATTATCTACTTATGTTAACATTTAATGAAAGAATTGCTTTTGATAACGTTTTATGAAAATGATAACGCGCTCGCGGTGAACGATTTTTACGTTAAATGATAGCGGCTTGCGCTTATAAAATGATTTGCGTTTCAATATGAATTTCACAAAGACGCGTTTTACGTTAACAATTCTTGTCATTTATCCTACTTGAAGATTTATGTTAACTTTACGTAAGATTACTAGGTCCTTGTGACAGTGAAATGACGGTAAGGATTTTAAAATAAAATGTTAGCAAACAATTGTAAAAAGAAAAGGTTACGTTTAGTGCGAAGTGAAATGAAACTCGCTCAGCGAGCGAGTGAGCGATGCGAGGTGAAACACGTGAGCAGGCAGAGCGGGTTGGACATCGTGTTGTTCAAAACAGCTGATTCTCTGTAAACGCGGAGGCAATTTACAACACGAAATTCTAATTTCTTATTCAAGGCGAATTACGTTAATTTCTCTGGCAGAACGATAGATACTAGTACCGAGATTAATATTATTTACGTTAAACTTTCAAGACTTACGTTACTTTGCTTAAATCGTTGAGATAATGCTTAAAGTGATAACAAACATGGCTGTCGCTGTGAGTGAACCGAAGGTTGGCTGGCAGGCATGAGAGTGCTCGTGCACGAAGCTGAGAAAGCTGGGCAGCTTGAGAGGTTACCAACACTTGGAATGAAACTAAGTTAAAATGAATTCCCTAACATATCACAGACAAAAGAATTGTACACTTCTTTTGCCGTAACTATTAGTAAAGCACTCCTAACTAGCTAGGCTTTTCAACACAGCAATAAACCCTGGCAAAGCACTTCCTAGTTTGATCTGGTCCTTTCTGGCATCTATTCTACACACGTGTTAGTGTCTCGACAGACGAGAACAATGCGATTTACAAATAGAATTCACTCGGCGCTCTGGCCGTTACAATATAATAATATTTCTCACTTCACACTTGTTTAAACACTTCGTAAATAAAAATACTTGAATGTACCTTAAGCTAACATTGGTTATAGAATAATCATATTAATGAATGGAATACCTTACCGTGAGCCAGTGTGTCTTTCCCTGCAAGTGTGCTTTCTTTTTTGCGCTTTGAAAAACATTTACATTCGTTTTACAAGGGATAACGCGATTTACAAGCTTTTTTTTTAAGCAAGCCCAGATTCGATGCTGGCAAGCAGTCGTCACTTTTAGTCGATTTACAAGCCAGGAGACTGGCAAGAGTCGCCACTTTTACGTATGAGCCCGGCCTTGAGAGAGGCTCGATACGTAAACAGAAATAATTGAGGGAGATTAGGGTGGAATTACTTGAACTTACCGTAAAACTGATTATTAGTGAATATTTACTCTAGAGCAACAGGTCGCCAGAAACTCAGCTAAATACTTTACAGCTATTTATTTACAAAAGGCTCGTACTGGCCTGGAGAAAAGTAAATGCAGCGTCCACACGTTGGGACTTATAATCTCTCACAAATGGATAATAGCTGGCTCAAAATGGAATTCATACAAGCTGGTTTCATAAACTTGGGTAATGCAACACTTGCGGGCAGAGAGACTGGGCACGACTCAGATCTGAAAAGAATCCAGATTAAACAAGATAAAAGGAAAAAGGAAAGATTAAAAGAAAAAAGGATTTATTGCCCAATTTCAATTGTTTAGTTCTCTAACACTGGGGAGAAGGAACTTTAATGTTTCACTGAGGTATACAATGACTTCATTTGTCTGGGACGATCACACAAGGGGAAGCATGCGGCCATGAGGCAGTGATGTAAGGGACTGGCAATATGCTGTTCACAAGACGTACCTGGATGTCGTGTTCAGTGGATCTTTGTAGAAAAATGTGGCCTGGCTTTGTCTTAGGCCTGGGTCGTTTGGCGCGCCACTAACCCCATGGATAGGCCTAAATGGGAGGCAGGTGGTCGGACATCCGTCCGAGGTCAATGTCTGGAGACGACTGGGGCGGATCGCAGGTGTTGTGCCTGGGTGTTGGGGTCGACTTAACCCCACACGAGCAGGGCAAATCCTGGAAACAGAACATACAGCCAGCAGAGGGTTCACAGGAAAAAGAGCTTAAGATATAGGTCTAAGAAGTACCAGCCTGCCTACATCCTTCCCTTCGAGATACGTCCCTAAAGCTGACAAAAGACTATATTCCCCCAACTTAGGAACTCCCTACCTCTGGCTGGCGGGTTTTTGGTTTCCCGCGTTTACTAACAATCAGCTGATATTTGGAGGAAATGGCTGCCGTTTGCCAAATCAAACTAATTAATTAATTGCTGGGTAGACGAAGCGATCTATAAACGTCACAATATATATATATATATATATATATATATATAATATATACTATATATATATATATATATATATATAGTATATATATATATATATATATATATATATATATATATATATTATATAGTATATATATATATATATACATATGTATATATAAATAATATATTATTATTATTATAATAATAAATTATACTATATATAATATATTTATAACGTATAATATATAATACATATATAATATATTATAATATTATTTAATATATATATATAATATTTAATAAATTTATTTATATAAATATTATAATATAATATTTATTTTATAAATATTCTATATATATATTAAATATATTTATTATATATTATATATATATATTTATTATTTATCATATAATATATATTTAATATATTATAATATGATATATATGTATTTATGATATTATATTTATTATAATATATATTATATTAATATATTATATTTATGTAATAATATAATATAATATATTATTATTTATTTATATATAATTATATATATATATAGTATATATAATATATATATAGGTATTTAATTGTATAGGATATATATTTAATAGTGATATATATATATTGTAATTTTAATTATATATATAGATATATATATATTATAATATATATATATAGAATATATAAATATATTATATATACGTATATATAATATATATATATATGTATATAATATATAGGGAAATATATATATATAATATATATTGTTGTGTGTGTGTGTGTGGTGTGTGTGTGTGTATATATGTGTGTATATGTTTTTATACATATATATATATATATATATATATATATATATATATATATATATATATATATGTATATATATGCATATATATATATATATATGTATATATATATATATATATATATATATATATGTTTATATATACTATATGCTATATTATATATTATATATATATATATATATATATATATATATATATATATATATATATATATACCTAATATCTAATTAGCTTTACCTCTGAATTGATATATATTCATATATATTAAAACACATGGGAATTTTTTTAGTTGATAAGAAATTCGTCTGCTCATGTACGTCCTAAATTCTCGGTGTCCGTGGTTGACGCCCAGGAACCGACGAATTTCTTATCGATTAAATCATTCCCCTTTGGTTAACATATATAAAATATATTAATTCCTACGTAGAGCGAATTAGAAGTTAAAGGGCATTGTAGTCTCATGCTGTATATGAATCAGTAATGTGACAAATCATTTCACATAATAATAATAATATATGTTTATACATACATACATACATACATACACATAATAATAATAATATATACATACATATACTACATAAATATATATATATATATATATATATATATATATATATATATATATATATATATATACATATATATATATATAGATATATATACATATATCTCAGTCATTCATTCAATGTAAGTACATAATAATCCAATTGAATATTATCCACGATATTTTCATATATATAGTGTTAATGATATTCATAAGCGCAGTTGAAGACTGCTCTTGTTGCATCTTCTGGACTTCTTCCCTAATTCATCTCCAGAATTATGCTCGAACTTCGCTGATTATTAAACTTCGAGTGAGTAATCATACGTTGATTTGGTATTCTTCGCTACGCTGGCTTCATTAGCGTGTCCCCGTAACGGTCTATTAAACGAGTACAAAGTTCAGTAACGGAGATCTTAAGATTTCACGCCAGATGTTTTTGGTGATGATTGGTCTAAGTGTTCTTATTAAGCATGAAAGTAATGATTGGTCTAAGTTTCCTGATTATGTATGAGAGTAATGATTGTTGTAATTACTGTGATTAAATATGTGAGTAATGATTGGTCTAAGAATCTTGATTAAGTATGAGAGTAGTGATTGCTCTAAGTATTGTGATTAAGTATGAGAGTAGTAATTTGTCTAAGTATTCTTATTAAGCATGCGAGTAAGAATTGGTCTAAGTGTTCTTATTATGTATGAGAGTAATAATTGGTCTAAGTGTTCTTATTAAGTATGAGAGTAATGATTGGTCAAAGTGTTCTTATTAAGTAAGAGAGTAATGATTGGTGGTACTGTTCTTATTAAGTATGAGTAATGATTGGTCTAAGTGTTCATTGATTAGTAATGTTGTCTTATTAGTATGAGAGTAAGATTGGTCTAAGTGTTCGTCTAGTATAAAGTATTAAGTAGATAATGATTGGTCTAAGTGTTCTTATTAAGTATGAGAGTAATGATTGGTCTAAGTGTTCTTATTAAGTATGAGAGTAATGATTGGTCTACTTGTTCTTATTAAGTATGAGAGTAATGATTGGTCTAAGTGTTCTTATTAAGTATGAGAGTAATGATTGGTCTAGTTTCTTATTAAGATGAGAGTCTTATTAAGTATTGAGAGTAATGATTGGTCTAAGTTGTTCTTATTAATATGAGTATTATTGGTCTAAGTTTTCTTATTAAGTATGAGAGTAATGAATTGGTCTAAGTGTTCTTAATTAGTAATGAGAGTATGATTGTCTAATTGGTTCTTATTAAGTATAGATAATGAGTAATGATTGTCCTCTCTTATTAAGTATGAGAGTAATGATTGGTCTAAGTGTTCTTATTAAGTATGAGAGTAATGATTGGTCTACTTGTTCTTATTAAGTATGAGAGTAATGATTGGTCTACTTGTTCTTATTAATTATGAGCGTTAATGATTGGTCTTAAATTGTTCTTAATTACGAATGAGAGTAATGATTGTCGAAGTGTTCTTATTAATGTATGAAGTAATGATTGGTCTAAGTGTTCTTATTAAGTATGAGAGTAATGATTGGTCTACTTGTTCTTATTAAGTATGAGAGTAATGATTGGTCTACTTGTTCTTATTAAGTATGAGAGTAATGATTGGTCTAAGTGTTCTTATTAAGTATGAGAGTAATGATTGGTCTACGTGTTCTTATTAAGTATGAGAGTAATGATTGGTCTAAGTGTTCTTATTAAGTATGAGAGTAATGATTGGTCTAAGTGTTCTTATTAAGTATGAGGGTAATGATTGGTCTACTTGTTCTTATTAAGTATGAGAGTAATGATTGGTCTAAGTGTTCTTATTAAGTATGAGAGTAATGATTAGTCTAAGTGTTCTTATTAAGTATGAGAGTAATGATTGGTCTATTTGTTCTTATTAAGTATGAGAGTAATGATTGGTCTAATTGTTCTTATTAAGTATGAGAGTAATGATTGGTCTAAGTGTTCTTATTAAGTATGAGAGTAATGATTGGTCTAAGTGTTCTTATTAAGTATGAGGGTAATGATTGGTCTACTTGTTCTTATTAAGTATGAGAGTAATGATTGGTCTAAGTGGTTCATTTTAAGTATTAGGTAAGGGTTGGTCTAAGTGTTCTTATTAAGTTATGAGAGTAATTGATTGGTCCTACTTGTTCGTATAATATGAGAGTATGATTGGTCGTAAGTTTTCTTATAAGTATTAGAGTAATGTTGGTCCTACGTGTTCCTTATTGGTATGAGAGTAATGATTGGTCTACTTGTTCTTATTAAGTATGAGAGTAATGATTGGTCTAAGTGTTCTTATTAAGTATGAGAGTAATGATTGGTCTAAGTGTTCTTATTAAGTATGAGAGTAATGATTGGTCTAAGTGTTATTAAATTTATGAGAGTAATGATTTGGTCTAATTTGTTCTTATTAAGTATGAGAGTAAATGAATTGTTCTAAGTGTTCTTAATAAGTAATGAGAGTAATGATTGGTTTCTTAAGTGGTTCCTAATTAAGTAATGAAGTAATGATTGGTCTAAGTGTTCTTATTAAGTATGAGAGTAATGATTGGTATAAGTGTTCTTATTAAATATGGGAGTAATAATTGTCCTAAGAGTTCTTATTAAGTATGAGAGTAATGATTGGTCTTAGTATTCTGATTAAACATGAGAGTAAGAATTGGTCTAAGTATTGTGATCAAATGTGAGAGTAATGATTGGGCTAAGTGTTCTTATTAAGTATGAGAGTAATGGTTGGTCTAAGTATCTTGATTAAGCATGAGATTAATGATTAAGTATTGTGATTAAATGTGAAAGCAATGATTTATCTAAGTATTCTGATTAATAGTATGAGTAATAATTGGTTTAATTATCTTCATTAAGCATGACAGTAATAATTGGTTTAAGTATTCTCATTAAGTATGAGAGTCATCATTTGTCTAAGTATCCTGATTAAGTATGAGAGTACGAATTGGTCTAAGTATTAAGATTAAATGTGAGAGTAAGAATTGCTCTAAGTATTCTGATTAAGCATGAGAGTAAGAATTGGTCTTAGTATTCTGATTAAACATGAGAGTAAGATTTGGTCTAAGTATTCTGATTAAGCATGAGAGTAAGAATTGGTCTTAGTATTCTGATTAAACTGAGTATTCTGTATTCTGATTAAGCATGAGAGTAAGAATTGTCTGTATTCTGTTAAACAGAGTAAGATTTGGTCTAATATTTGCTGATTAAGCATGAGAGTAAGAATTGGTCTTAGTATTCTGATTAAACATGAGAGTAAGATTTGGTCTAAGTATTCTTATTAAGCATGAGAGTAATCATTGGTCTAAGTGTCCTGTTAAATGTGAGAGTAATAATTGGTCTAAGTATTCTTATTAGGTATGAGAGTAATAATTGTATCTGAGGATCTTTATTAAATGTGAGATTAATAATTGTTCTAATTATACTAATTAAGCGTGAGAGTAATGATTGGTCTCAGTATCCTGATTGATTGTAAGAGTAATAATTGGTATGATTATCTCGTTAAGCATTGCCATACTGCTTCAGTGGTCGGCTGTTCGAATCCCTAGATATGGAGGTTGCTGTTATCATTATAAATCAGGTATTTGCTATGAAATCTATTACCCTTGGAAAATTAGACAGGGTATGTACTTGCATTACTGTGCTATGGCCGAAGGTAAAAATAACTAAAGCGAGTTGGAACGACAAAAGGATCTGTACAGAGCCTGGACGTAGCTGGCACTATAGTAGATTCACATCAGCCGTGCATTTGATGCCTATGCCCATCCCTTACGACGCTCCTGATTGGCTGTTGATAAGCCAATCACACGGCTGGAAACTCTCAGTCTCTCGAGAGAGTTCACATGAGTAGGAGCTATGTTCCACCTCTCCTGGGGGATACGTCTTTCAAAAGTATCACTCTGGAAAGGTGGAACATACATCCTGCCTATGTGAACTCTCGAAAGAGACTGAGAGTTTCCAGTCCTGTGATTAGCTTATCAACAGCCAACCAGGAGCGTCGTAAGGGACTGGCCTAGACATGAAATACACGGTCGATGTGAATCTACTATAGCCATCAACTATATAGACTATATTATAGAAGTATAGGACAATCGTTGTTTTCCTCTGTTCTTTTCACGACACCTGAACTATATAGATAGATAGATAGATAGATAGATAGATAGATAGATAGATAGATAGATAGATAGATGGACAGAAGGGATATATTGACCACAAAATTATAATGTAATAATTAAAATCCATCAAAGAGTGTGTTACTAATCATTATTAATTGATTGCTTTTATTTTTATTATTCTTCTTTTTACATTTATTTTTACGATTATTATTTTATTATTTTTACTGTCATTTTTTCAATTTTTTATATCTATTTCTATTATATTTATTTTTATTATCATTATTAACAATATTTTTATTTTATTTTTGGGAACAAGTAATAAACAATAAATGTAAAATCATATCAATTATCAACCATCACTTAAAACAGAAACGCGAGAGAATATTTCAAGCATCAACATTTAACAGTTAACATTTAGCATCCCAAAACACGCAGATGGCATTGCATGGCAACGAGTGATCGCTCATTTGCATAAAGCAACGTTCAGGACCGAGAAACGGGCAATTAAGATCACTGCTGCTGCAGCAAAGTAATTACGAACTTTCCTCCAGTGTTCCCGGAACGCGTCTGCAGACACGTCCTTAAAAAGGAGAGAGGGTAACGAGATGTTTTATATATGTATGTGTATGTATGTATGTATGTATGTATATATATATATATATATATATATATATATTAATATATATATAAATGAATATATACATATATATATACATATATATATACATATATATATATATATATAAATAAATCGAGCTACAATGTCCTTTAATATCTAATTCGCTCTACCTCGGAATTAATATATTTTCATATATGCTTAACCGAAGGGGAATTTTTTCTCGATAATAGATTTGCCTGGACCAGGGCGCGAACCTATGGATCCTTTCAAAACCCAGGAACGTCAGTGAAGCGTTACCTCTCGCGGTGTGTAGTAGGTAAACGCTTCACTGACGTTCCTGGGTTTGAAAGGATCCATAGGTTCGCGCCCTGGTCCAGGCAAATCTATATCGAGAAAAAATTCCCCTTCGGTTAAGCATATAGAAAATATATTAATTCCGAGTAGAGCGAATTAGATATTAAAGGACATTGTAGCTCGATATTTGTA
The DNA here is from genome assembly GCF_015104395.2 of Macrobrachium nipponense. Lineage (NCBI taxonomy): Eukaryota > Metazoa > Arthropoda > Malacostraca > Decapoda > Palaemonidae > Macrobrachium > Macrobrachium nipponense. The sequence continues at coordinate 32,241,788 of NC_087219.1, forward strand.
TATGAATCACGGAAATGTGATATGACTTATATATATATATAATATATATATATATATATATATATATATATATATATATATGGCAGGTCTTGTTTTCTCTCCTTGTTTCTCGATATATATCTAGATTTTATATATATATCCTATATATATATATATATATATATATATATAAATCCTAACTTTATCTTATTATTATTATATATTATTATTTATATTATTAAGAGGAGGTAGGAAGGAAAGAGGGGAGGAGGTTTTAACAGGTTATGCCTAGTATAAATCCTCTCTCTATATAGAGAGAAGAAGAGGCGGAGGAGGAGGAGGAGGGGAGAGGAGGAGGATGGCAACAGGTTATGTATGTAAAATCTCTCTCTCTCATATATATAGAAAAGAGAGAGAGAGAGAGAGAGAGAGAGATTTATACATGGGCATAACCTATTGACCTCTTATGAATAATAGTGATAATAATAATAAAAATAATAATAATAATAATAACTGCCTACAAATGCGTGTTGAATTTATAGCAAACCGATATCTTGCTAAACTAAAAGAATTTCAACAAACTGTGTAAATTAAGTAAGCGACCGGATCTCTCTCTCTCTATCTCTCTCTCTCTCTCTCTCTCTCTCTCTCTCTCTCTCTCTCGATCAAACCTAATCCCTGCGGTAACTTGACCAGTGCGAATTAAGCTTATCGCTCAAATTGACTTAGGCAATTTCACGGAGTTGTAACTTTAGAAGTGGCTTTGCTCCATGGAGATGGTTTGCGAGCGGCGATAGGGGGAACAAGTGCTGTTCAGTGCGCGCAAAACTTGCTGTTTGTTGTTTATTTCATATATACTTGCACACATACATATACACACATATATATATGTGAATGTGTGTGTATAAACGCACACGCGCACACTCACATATACATATGTATATATGCACACGAGTATATATAGATAGATAGTTTCCTATATGCATGACAAAACGAGTAATTACAGGTCGTTTAAAGCGTCTCATCTTCCATATGCTGAGAAACTTCACACTAAAGAAACTGAATGAAAATGCCATCGACCACTGACCGTTTTGCCTTTTTCCGTATATATATCTTCATGACTCCCGAGGTGCTTGAAGGCCTTTTATGCGAATTTCATGTCCTCCAGATGTCATGACACCGTGTTTTCCGGATCTGCCATCTTTTATAATTCAGAGGTTCATCTTTCATCCTGGGAGCTGACATGGTGATGTACATTCGCCCTATTGAATATGCAATGTGAACACTTCTCTCTCGCTCTCTCTCTCTCTCTCTCTCTCTCTCTCTCTCTCTCTCTCTCTCTTGTAGTGAAATTGTCAGGGCAAATTTTATATACTTAATATGAATTTTCATAAAACAGCCTTAGCAAGAGTCTCTCTCTCTCTCTCTCTCTCTCTCTCTCTCTCTCTCTCTCTCTCTCTCTAATATATGAATAACATGAGTTGTTATATATTTCAAGAGTCTCTCTCTCTCAAGTGTAACAATAAATATCGTATTCTTAGCATGAGTTGTTATAAAGTAGCCTTAGTAAGACACATCTCTCTCTCTCTCTCTCTCTCTCTCTCTCTCTCTCTCTCTCTCTCTCTCTCTCTCTCTCTCAAGTGTAACAATAAATCTCGTGTACTTAATATGAATTGTTATAAGATAGCTTTACTAAGACTCTCTCTCTCTCTCTCTCTCTCTCTCTCTCTCTCTCTCTCTCTCTCTCTCTCTCTCTCTCTCTCAGAACATTCTATATTTTAATCCCCTTTCTTCCGTTTTCCTCGACTCCTACGTTCCTAAAATAACAACAAAATTGCGACATAAACAAATCAGCTCATTATGATGCCTAGAGGGGCAGAAAAAAAAACACACCCAGAAGTTCCTTCACATTTTACCCTTAAAACTTTCCATAAATCTTCTCGTTAGTTCGAAATAATCCTTCATAATTAACGAAGTTGTTGTTCTTGTGATCCCTCTCTTGGTGGGAGTTTTTTTTTTCTTTCTTTTTTTTATTTGTCAGAAAATGATGCAGACGAACGACTCGTTTCCAGAATTTTTTGGAAGAACTTTTCCCTCGATTCGAAACTAATTCCTGGAATGGAGGTCTCCTTGACGTCTTCGATTTTGAGGGCTAATGAAAAGCGTCTAGTATATTTTATAGTTTTCTGTGAAAGAACTTTTGAGATGGATTTTCTGTCTGTCCGTCCGCAATTTTCTGTCCACCCTCAGATCTTAAAAACTACTGAGGCTAGAGGTCTACAAATTTGTATCTTGATCATCCACCCTCCAATCACCAAACATACCAAATTGCAGCCCTCTAGCCACAATAGTTTTTATTTTATTTAAGGTTAAATTTAGCCGTAATCGTGAGTCTGGCAGCGATAGCTATAGGCCAGGCCACCACCGGGTGGTGTTTAAAGTTTTATGGCCCGCGGCTCATACAGATTTATACTGAGACCACCGAAAGATAGATCTATTTTCGGTGGCCTTGATTATACTCTGTACAGAAAACTCAATCGCGCCGAATAACCTCCGGCGCATTTTTACTTGTTTTACTTGTTATAAATTAGCTCATTAAATATGAAAGAAGTACAGTAAAAGCTTCATGTTGTTTATCTATTTATTTTTATTTATTTGATTATTTTTATGTAATTGTTACATCTCTCTCTTACAAAACAGTCTCGGTAAAAGTCTCTCTCTCTCTCTCTCTCTCTCTCTCTCTCTCTCTCTCTCTCTCTCGTGAAACAGCGAATAGGATAAACGTCTTCGGAACTTGAGAATTAGAATAGGGAGAAATAAAAACAGAACCGCAAAATTAAAAGCAATGTAACCTCACTTCTGTGGATTTCTCTCTCTCTCTCTCTCTCTCTCTCTCTCTCTCTCTCTCTCTCTGGTTTTTTCATTCGTTCAAACTTTTAGTTGGAGAACGTGATATTGTTCCGGAATCTTCAATAAAACAGCAGTTGTTTTAAAAGGAGATTTTGATCACACGCTTTTTTATCGGGGTCAAGGATATGAATAAAGTTTTGGGTCTATGATCTTCGAACTGTTTATCTTTTGCCATTTTTATCATGGTTCATTTTTAGTTTTCATCTTCGTATTACAATGTCTTCATTTTTTTTTCTGCTGGATTCCAGTCTCGGGTTTAATAATAATAATAATGCCACTGTTTTGTACAATATTGTGACACGGAAAATCCCTGTCATTCCAGTGTCAGGTTTAATAATAATAATAATAGACTTAAGTCAAGTTAAGCAACATTGGGGCTGGTCAGTCGTTGGATGGGTGACCGCTCTCCTCGGCGTTGATTCCTTGGGAAAGGATCTTTACCATAATTTCCTCAGTCTACTCAGCTGTAAATGAGTACCTATCCCTGGATGGGGTAGGGGTACCAGCTATGGGTTAAATAGCAAAACTCAGCAATGATGGAAAGAAATGAAGGAATAAACGACAACGACGTAAATGGAACCTCTGGCAACAGAGGAGCTTCGTCCGGCAACCAGGTATTCAACCCAATTGTAGGGGAAGACGGTCAGGTACTTGGAGGTCGTCATCCAGCAACTGATCACCACAACGACAGTAATCAACAGCCTGAGATTGGAGGTACAGAGGCAAAAAGGAAGAAATGGACAAGAGAAGAAAATAAGGAAATATGGAGATGCTACATCAGAAGCAACCCGACGGAGAGAGGATATAGAAGAAGATTGGTCAACATCTGAAATGAGAGGAATAACACCCCCCAAACAGAGCAGAGGCTGGCAGACCAAGTAAGGAACATAAAGAAAAAGAACTGGCTCTCCCCAACAGAAAGAGAAGAACTGGAAAGGGAAATGTCACACGACAACGAATTACACGAAGACGAACTGAGAGACGATGCCACAGAAGACGACAGGGAGGATGAGGTATCAAACAACGACACACGAAGAAACACCGACAAAGTAACACGAGAGGACGGAACGGAATGGGTAGAAAAGATTAGACCAATGGATGGAGCCAGATACAGAGAGAACAAAAATCCCCTCCATGAAACCCTACAACAACAAGAAATTAAGGGAGAAAACAAGTGATGTCAATGAAATAATGGGCCTAATACACACCACCAGTATCACAGAAACAAATAACTTGACATATGCAGGAGCAAGATTAGTAGCAGAACTGATGGGGATTCGAACACAAACACCACCGTCACAACCAACCCAACAGAAACCAAAACAGCAACCTCCTTGGAAAAGGCGCCTGGAAAAGCAAATCATGGTGATGAGATCTGACTTGAGTAAACTGAAAGAGATGGCAGAAAAAAGGCTAAGAAGCAAGAAAACAAGGGAGGAACTCAACGAGAAATACAAAGTACAAGAGAGGGGACTAAACAACACAATAGAAGATGTAAAACAGAGGCTTAAGGCCAATGCACACAAGATCCAACGGTACATGAACAGGAATAAGGGATACCAACAGAACAAACTATTCGGAACCAACCAGAAAAGACTATACAGCCAACTAAGAGGGGAAGACAACCCCCCAGAAATTCCTGAAACCGAACCAAGTAAGAGACTCTGGGAAAACATATGGAGCAATCCGGTATCACACAACAAACATGCAACATGGCTCCAGGAAGTCAAGGAAGAAGAAACAGGGAGAATAAAACAAAGATTCACAGACATCACGACAGACACAGTCAGACACCAACTAAAGAAGGTGCCAAACTGGAAAGCCCCAGGTCCCGATGAAGTCCATGGATACTGGCTCAAAAACTTCAAGGCCCTACACCCACGAATAGCAGAACAACTCCAGCATTGTATCTCAAATCACCAAGCACCCAAATGGATGACCACAGGAAGAACATCCTTAGTACAAAAAGACAAGAGTAAGGGAAATATAGCCAGTAACTACAGGCCTATCACCTGCCTACCAATAATGTGGAAGTTACTAACAGGTATCATCAGTGAAAGGCTATACAACTACCTAGAGGAGACAAACACCATCCCCCACCAACAGAAAGGCTACAGAAGGAAGTGTAGGGGCACAAAAGACCAGCTCCTGATAGACAAAATGGTAATGAAGAACAGTAGGAGAAGGAAAACCAACCTAAGCATGGCATGGATAGACTATAAGAAAGCCTTCGACATGATACCACACACATGGCTAATAGAATGCCTGAAAATATATTGGGCAGAGGAAACACCATCAGCTTCCTCAAAAATACAATGCCGCAACTGGAATACAATACTTACAAGCTCAGGAATAAGACTAAGCAGAGGTTTAATATCAGGATACAGGGATCTTCCAGGGCGACTCACTGTCCCCACTACTCTTCGTAGTAGCCATGATTCCCATGACAAAAGTACTACAGAAGATGGATGCCGGGTACCAACTCAAGAAAAGAGGCAACAAAATCAACCATCTGATGTTCATGGACGACATCAAGCTGTATGGTAAGAGCATCAAGGAAATAGATACCCTAATCCAGACTGTAAGGATTGTATCTGGGGACATCAGGATGGAGTTTGGAATAGAAAAATGCGCCTTAGTCAACATACAAAAAGGCAAAGTAACGAGAACTGAAGGGATAAAGCTACCAGATGGGAGCAACATCAAACACATAGATGAGACAGGATACAAATACCTGGGAATAATGGAAGGAGGAGATATAAAACACCAAGAGATGAAGGACACGATCAGGAAAGAATATATGCAGAGACTCAAGGCGATACTCAAGTCAAAACTCAACGCCGGAAATATGATAAAAGCCATAAACACATGGGCAGTGCCAGTAATCAGATACAGCGCAGGAATAGTGGAATGGACGAAGGCAGAACTCCGCAGCATAGATCAGAAAACCAGGAAACATATGACAATACACAAAGCACTACACCCAAGAGCAAATACGGACAGACTATACATAACACGAAAGGAAGGAGGGAGAGGACTACTAAGTATAGAGGACTGTGTCAACATCGAAAACAGAGCACTGGGGCAATATCTGAAAACCAGTGAAGACGAGTGGCTAAAGAGTGCATGGGAAGAAGGACTAATAAAAGTAGACGAAAACCCAGAAATATACAGACAGAGGAGAAAGACAGAAAGAACAGAGGACTGGCCCAACAAACCAATGCACGGACAATACATGAGACAGACTAAAGAACTAGCCAGCGATGACAATTGGCAATGGCTACAGAGGGGAGAGCTAAAGAAGGAAACTGAAGGAATGATAACAGCGGCACAAGATCAGGCCCTAAGAACCAGATATGTTCAAAGTATGATAGACGGAAATAACATCTCTCCCATATGTAGGAAGTGCCAATACGAAAAATGAAACCATAAACCACATAGCAAGTGAATGCCCGGCACTTGCACAGAACCAGTACAAAAAGAGGCATGATTCAGTGGCAAAAGCCCTCCACTGGAGCCTGTGCAAGAAACATCAGCTACCTTGCAGTAATAAGTGGTACGAGCACCAACCTGAAGGAGTGATAGAAAACGATCAGGCAAAGATCCTCTGGGACTATGGTATCAGAACGGATAGGGTGATACGTGCAAACAGACCAGACGTGACGTTGATTGACAAAGTCAAGAAGAAAGTATCACTCATTGATGTCGCAATACCATGGGACACCAGAGTTGAAGAGAAAGAGAGGGAAAAAATGGATAAGTATCAAGATCTGAAAATAGAAATAAGAAGGATATGGGATATGCCAGTGGAAATCGTACCCATAATCATAGGAGCACTAGGCACGATCCCAAGATCCCTGAAAAGGAATCTGGAAAAACTAGAGGCTGAAGTAGCTCCGGGCCTCATGCAGAAGTGTGATCCTAGAAACGGCACACATTGTAAGAAAAGTGATGGACTCCTAAGGAGGCAGGATGCAACCCGGAACCCCACACTATAAATACCACCCAGTCGAATTGGAGGACTGTGATAGAGCAAAAAAAAAAAAATAAATAAAAAATAATAATAATAATAATAAACAATAATAATAATAATAATAATAATAATAATAATAATAATAATAATAATAATAATAATAATACCACTGTTTTGTACAATATTGGGGCATGAAAAATTCTTGCCATTTGCCCTTGAGTGATTTCAGTATTAAACAAGAAAAAAATAATACTTCAAAGTTTCTTCGGCGCAATCGAGTTATCTGTGCAGCCGGTACAGCGTATAATCAAGCCCACGGTAAATAAATCTGTCTCTCGGTGGTGTCTGTATAATGCTGTATGCCACGGCCATTAAAACTTTAGCCACCGCCGGGTGGTGGCCTGGCCTATATCGTTGCTGGACGCACGGTTATGGCTGACTTTAACCTTGTATAAAACAAAACCTACTGAGGCTAGAGAGCTGCAATTTGATATGTTTGATGGTTGGAGGACGGCTGATCAACACACCAATTTGCAGCCCTCTAGCCTCAGTAGTTTTCAAGATCTGAAGGCGGACAGAAAAAGTGTGAAAGGACACCACAATAGTTTTCTTTTCAGACACCTAAAATTCAGATTGAATTATCAGAAAAACAGGGAGTATCTCATTGAATTTTAGATTTAATTATCCTCTCTCTCTCTCTCTCTCTCTCTCTCTCTCTCTACTCTCTCCTCTCTCTCTATCCTCTCTCTCTCTCTCTCTCTCTCTCTCTCTCTCTCTCTCTGAGACACACACACAAACGCATACACAAACACCCTTGTCAAATACACTTCAAAGGAATCCTTCATCTTCCCATAGAAAAAGAAGCTTGTAGAGGATGCTCTTTCCAGGCCCTTTTATAATTGAATCCTGCGTCCCTCAGGTCCTTCCGAGTCAGTTAATGCCCATTCAGCAAATGAGAAACAATAATTAAGTTCCTTTGACTGAACACGAGCGAAAACAGCTTCGCTTTTTAATGTTCCCTCGAAGAAGATGTATTCACTGTGGAGGTGAATTTGGGAGTAAAGTGATTTATATTAAGTAAATTTAAATTTCACTTTTGCTTAATGTTTTCCGAGGGTCAAAATCTCTCTCTCTCTCTCTCTCTCTCTCTCTCTCTCTCTCTCTCTCTCTCTCTTGCTTTGTAAAATTGTGAGAACAAATGTGGTATAATTAATATGAATTGTGATAAAACAGCCTTGGAAAGAGTCTCTCTCTCTCTCTCTCTCTCTCTCTCTCTCTCTCCAAATGAAATCATAGGAACAAATCGTATATGCTTATTGTGAATTGTTATACAACGGCCTTAGAGAGGGGCTTATTCTCTCTCTCTCTCTCTCCTAGTAAAATCGTAAGAACAAATCTTATATGATTAATATGAGTTGCCATAAAACAGCTTTAGAATCTCTCTCTCTCTCTCTCTCTCTCTCTCTCTCTCTCTCTCTCTCTC
>NC_087219.1:32252632-32320132 GCF_015104395.2 Macrobrachium nipponense
CTCCTCTTTAGGATAATAGATGGATGGCGTTAGCTCTCCTCGTCCTTTGAAACTTTCAAGTCGAAAGTTCGTTCCATTACGAATGACGCCATTCGCCAACGGTAATAGCGTCATTATTTAAGAATTCCCCTGTCTTCCATTATCCTTCACCTCAGTCCCTGCTGTTATTCCTCCTTCCTCCTCTTCCTCCTCCTCCTCCTCTCCCCACCCCATTCTCAGCCACCGTCCCTAAGCCTTTTGTTTTGAAATCTCACTTTTGTCCGGTTCTTTTTTCCTCGGCCATAGGCTTAGGACAGCTCTTGACACCAGGGTAAAAAGACTCTCTCTCTCTCTCTCTCTCTCTCTTCTCTCTCTCTCTCTCTCTCTCTCTCTCTCCCCAACGCGCCTGAATTAGACTTTCGCTTCTTAACAGATTAGCCGAGCTCTCCCATGAAGAGGGGGACGCCATTTATGAAACAAAAGAGAGATTTAAAGGGAGATGTGTCCTTCTTGACTGCGCTGATGCTTTATTTATTCATTTTTATTACACGATGGAGGATGCTCCTTTCATATTCCTTCGAGTCATTCCGGTGAACGTTTGATCGGGCACGAATGAACAGAAAATAGATCTTTCTAGAAGTCTTTATGATAACAGATAAAAACGCAAATGCTGAAATGGTCATTGACGTCAATTAAGGAAGATTAAAAAGGTAGGGGATGCTGCAGCAAGGTTCATTCCAGGGGAGATCTTTTATAAAATACAAAGAATTTCTTGTTTTGGCTTGACACTTGTTGTTTTATTTTAGTTTTCAAAGTTCATATAAAGTCTTTTGGACAGTTCGTGTCTCTGTCGTTTGATAAGAATACCTATACAATTATGATACTGGAAATAAAATTAGAGATTATTATTATTATCATTATTATTATTGTTGTTGTTGCTGTGGTTTATGTTGTTGTTGTTATTATTGTTGTTGTTATTATTATTATTATTATTATAAAGGAAAGATTATTATTATTATTATTGTTGTTGTTGTTGTTGTTGTTATTAATATAAAAGAGGGACTGAAGCTTATAAAAACAGACTGAAGACTGCCCAAATTCTTCCTGCTGAACATTCACCTTCGAAAAATCATTGAACAAGAAACATATAGCAAAAGATTAGACTTTGGAACAATCTTACCCCTCTATAAAAAAAAAAAGATAAAAAACTAAGCTAAGATGAACAAACAAAAAATTTTAAGTAATGAAAAGAAACAAATTTATTTGCTATAACACTCTTACTGTGTTGGTTTTATAATCCAGCAATAAAAAGACAAGAAAAGATTAATCAAGATTCTACCCAACGGTCAGTATGGGGGGAAAAAATTACGAATAACATTAAAAAACCATATAAGCAATATGAATGGATACGAAGATAAATATATAAAGATAAAGTTGTAATAAAAGTCAAGAACTCTGTGATAAGAGTGAATGGGGCTCCTGGTGTTTAATAACATGAACAATATTGGTAAAATATGACATGGAAAAGTTAATTACAAATTTTTTTGCAAACTTTTTTTTTGGCTAGGAATTCCCGCAAATCCTCATTCACGTTTTAATTAGTGTAAATAGTTCGACAAAAACATTTCAGTATTCAAGTAAATCTGAAATGGCCTCGTGCAGATGATATAGTTAAAAAGTGATGTATATTTCCAGTATACTAACTTGTTACACCCAAAATTAAATGACACACTTTGCATTTCATGTTATAGGAAACAGACTTATTTTACGAATATTGTGGCAAAGAAATCGAAAGAACCGACGACTTTATCACAGTCAAGAATTTCACAAGATAGAATTATTGGCTGCAGTTGATCGACCTTACCTCACAACAACTGAGGTCACCAACGCCCTCTGCACCAAAGAAACAACGTAGGTGGATTTGAAACACTTTAATGTAATTCATTGAAACATAGACAGTGAAGATTTAATGATCATCAGCTGTTCCTCAACCTATTGGTTCCTGCTGGAAGGAAAGGGACCTGGGAGAAAAAAAAAACTTGGAACGGAAGGGGCCTGGAAGAAAGGGGACCTGGAAGGAAAAGGGCCCTGGAAGAAAAGGACCTAGAAGAAAAGATGCCTGGAAGAAAAGGACCTGGAGAAAATCGGCGCCTGGAAGAAAAGTGGCCTGAAAAATATGGCCCCAGATGAAAAGGGACCTGGCAGAAAAGGGACCTGGAAGACAAGGGACTTGGAAGGAAAAGGAGCCTGGTAGAATAGAAACCTGGAAGAAAAGAGACCTGGAAGAAAATAGGACCTGGAAGAAAAGGGGCCTGGAAGAAATGGGGCCAGGAAGAAGAGGGACCTGGAAGAAGAGGAACCTGGAAGAAGAGGGACCTGGAAGAAGAGGAACCTGGAAGAAAGGGAACCCTGGTAAGAAGAGGGAACCTGGAATAATAAGGAACCTGGACCAAGAAGATGGAACCTGGAATAGAAGACCTGGGTGGAGAAAAAGGAGGTTACCTGGAAGAAGAGGAACCTGGAAGAAGAGGGACCTGGGAGAAGAGGGACCTGGAAGAAGAGGAACCTGGAAGAAGAGGGACCTGGGAGAAGAGGGACCTGGAAGAAGAGGGACCTGGAGAAATGGAACCTGAAGAAGAGGGACTGGAGAAGAAGGGACCTGGAACCGAAGACCTGGAAGAAGGAAGGGACCTGGGAGAAGAGGGGACCTGGAGATAAGAAGGGACTGGAAGAAGAGGGACCTGGGAAGAAGAGGGGAACCTGGAAGAAGAGGGACCTGGCCAGAACCGAAGTGGGAACCTGAGAAGAGGGACCGGGAAGAATGGAAGGGAACCTGGGAAGAAGAGGGGAACCCATGGAAGAAAGAGGGACCTGAATAAGAAAGGAACCTGAATAAGAAGACCCTGTAGAAGGAGGGAACCAATGGAGCAAGAAGGGAACCTGGAAGAAGATGGACCTGGAAGAAGAGGGAACCTGGAACCAAGAAGGGACCTGGAAGCCAAGAAGGGACCGGAAGAAGATGGAACCTGGAACCAAGAGGGACCTGGGAGCAGATGGACCTGGAGAATAAGGGACCTGGAGAAGCCTGGACCGGGAAGAAGGGACCTGGGAAGAATAAAGAGGGACCTGGAAGAAGAGGGACCTGGAAGAAGAGGGACCTGGGAGAAGAGGGACCTGGAAGAAGAGGGACCTGGAAGAAGAGGGACCTGGAAGAAGAGGGACCTGGAGGAAGAGGGGAACCTGGAAGAAGGGAAGGGAACCTGGAAGAATAAGGAACCTTGAAGAAAGAAGGAACCTGGGAAGAAGAGGGACCTGGGAAGAAGAGGCGGTAACTGGGAAGAAGAGGGAACCTGGAAGAAGAAGGGACCTGGGAAGAAGAAGGGACCTGGAAGAAGAGGAACCGGGAAAAGAAGGACCTGGAAGAAGATGGAACCTGGGAAGAAGAGGGAACCTGGGCCGGAAAGAAGGGAACCTGGAAGAAGAGGGAACCTGGGAAGAAGAAGGCGGCTTGGAAGAAGAGGGAACCTGGAAGGAAGAAGGACCTGAAAGAAAGGGACCTGGGAAGAAGAGGGAACCGGTGGAAAGAAGAGGGAACCTGGAAGAAGAGGGACCTGGGAAGAAAAGGGACCCTGGGAAGAAGAATGGGACCTGGAATAAAGAAGGGGGACCTGGAAGAAGCCGGGACCTGGAAGAAGAAGGGACAACCTGGGAGAAGAGGGAACCTGGAAGAAGAAGGACCTGGAAGAAGATGGACCTGAAGAAGAGGTAACCTGGGGAAGAAGAGGGACCTGGAAGAAGAGGGAACTGGAAGAGGAAGGGACCTGGGAAGAAGAAGGAAAGGGAACCTGGGAAGAAGAGGGCCCTGGGAAGAAGGGAAGGGAACCTGGGAAGAAGAGGGTGGGACCTGGAAGAAGAAGGGAACTGGAAGAAGAAAGGAACCTGGAAGAATGGAAGGAACCTGGCCAAGAAGAATGGGCCTGGGAGAAAGGGACTGGAAGAAGTAAGGAACCTTGGGAAGAAGAGGAACCTGGGTGGAAGAAAGGACCTGGGAAGAACAAGGAAGGAACCTGGAGAAGAGGAAACCTTGGAAAGAAGAGGGACCTGGGAGAAGAAGGGTAACCTGGAAGAAGAAGGACCTGGAAGAAAGGGACCTGGGAAGGAAAGGGACCTGGAAGAAGAAGGCCTGGAAGAAAGGGACCTGGGAAAGAAGGAACCTGAGAAGAAGGGACTGGAAGAAGATAAACCTGGAAGAAGAAGGGACCTTGGAATAAGAAGGTGGAACCGGGAAGAAAGGGAACCTGGAAGAAAGAAGGCCCTGGAAGAAGAGGATCCTGGAAGAAGAGGGACCTGGGAAGAAGAAGGAACCTGGAAGAGAGGGAATGGAAGAAAAGTGACCGGGAAGAAGAGGGACCCCCCCTGGAAGAAGAGGAACTGGGAAGAAGAAGGGACCTGGGAAGAAAGAGGGAACCTGGAAGAAGGAGGGACATGGCGGAGAAGAGGAACCTGGAAGAAGGAAGGAACCTGGAAGAAGAGGGACCTGGGAAGAAGGAAGGAACCGGCAGAAGAGACCTGGAAGAAGAGGAAACTGGAAGAAGAAGGGACCTGGGAAGAAGAGGAAACCATGGTAAGAAGAAGGACCTGGAAGAAGAGGAACCTGGAAGAAGAAGGACCTGGAAGAAGAGGAACCTGGAAAGGAAGAAGGAACCAGGGGAAGAAGAGGAACTGGAAGAAGAAGGACCTGGAAGAGAGGAACGGAAGAAGGAAGGACCTGGAAGAAGAGGGAAACCCTGGAAGAAAGAAGGACCTGGAAGAAGAGGAAACCGGAAGAAGAAGGGGACCTGGGAAAAGAAGAGGAACCTGAAGAAAGAATGGACCTGGAAGAAGAGGAACCTGGAAGAAGAGGGACCTGGAAGAAGAGGGACCTGGAAGAAGAGGGACCTGGGAGAAGAGGAACCTGGAAGAAGAAGGACCTGGAAGAAGAGGGACCTGGAAGAAGAGGAACCTGGAAGAAGAGGGACCTGGAAGAAGAGGGACCTGGAAGAAGAGGAACCTGGAAGAAGAAGGAAGGTACCTGGAAAGAAGAGGGGAACCTGGGAAGAAAAGAACGGGGGTGAACCTGGAAGAAGAAGGAACCTGGGCAGGAAGAGACCTGGAAGAAGGAGGACCTGGAAAAGAAGAAGGACCTGGAAGAAGAGGAACCTGAAGAAGAGGACGGGAAGAAGAGGACCTGGAAGAAGAGAGACCTGGGAGAAGAATACTGGACGAAGAAGGACTGGAAGGAAGAGGACCTGAAGAAGAGGGACCTGAGAAGAAGAGGGAACTGGGAGAGAGGAACCTGGAAGAAGAATGACCTGGAGAACGAGGAACTGAAGAAGAGGGACCTGGAAGAAGAGGGACCTGGAAGAAGAGGAACCTGGAAGAAGAGGAACCTGGAAGAAGAGGGACCTGGAAGAAGAGGGACCTGGGAGAAGAGGAACCTGGAAGAAGAAGGACCTGGGAGAAGAGGAACCTGGAAGAAGAAGGACCTGGAAGAAGAGGGACCTGGGAGAAGAGGCAAAACCATGGAGAAGAAGGACTGGAAGAAGAGGGACATGGAGAAGAGGAACCTGAGAAGAAGGACTGAGAAGAGGGACCTGAAGAAGAGGGACATGGAAGAAGAGGTACGGCGGAGAAGAGGAACCTGGAAAAAGAAGACCTGGAGAAGAAGAGGAACCTGGAAGAAGAAGGACCTGGGAGAAGAGGAACCTGGAAGAAGAAGGACCTGGGAGAAGAGGAACCTGGAAGAAGGAAGGGACTGGGAGAAGGGAACCGAAGAAGAAGGGACCTGGAAGAAGAGAACCTGGAAACGAGGAAACTGGAGAAGAGGGACGGAAGAAGAGGGACTGGGAGAAGAGGAACCTGAAGACGAAAGGAACTGGGGAAGAGGAACCTGGAAGAAGAAGTACCTGGAAGAAGAGGGGACCTGGAGAAGAGGAAACCTGGGAAGAAGAGAACCTGTGTACACAAAGGGAACTGGGAGAAGAGGAGACCTGGAAGAAGAAGGACCTGGAAGAAGAGGGACCTGGAAGAAGAGGGACCTGGAAGAAGAGGGACCTGGGAGAAGAGGAACCTGGAAGAAGAAGGACCTGGGAGAAGAGGAACCTGGAAGAAAAAGGACCTGGGAGAAGAGGAACCTGGAAGAAAGAAGGATGGAAGAAGAGAACCTGTGAAGAAGAGGAAAACATGGAAGAAGGGGACCGGAAGAGAGGGGGGACCTGGGAGAAGAGAAACCTGAAGAAGAAGGACCTGGGGAGAGAGGAACCTGGAAGAAGAAGACCTGGGAGAGAGACGAAGACCTGGAAGAAGAAGACCTGGAAGAAGAAGAACCTGGAGAGAGGACCCGGAAGAAGAGGGACCTGGAAGAAAGAGGGACCTGGAAGAAGAAGGACCGGAGAAGAGGGACCTGGAAGAAGAGGACCTGGGAGAAGAGGAACCTGGAAGAAGAGGGACCTGGAAGAAGAGGGACCTGGAAGAAGAGGGACTGGAAAAGAGGACTGAAGAAGAGGACCTGGGAGAAGCGGAACCTGGAGAAGAAGGACCTGGAGAGAGGACCTGGGAGAAGAGGAACCTGGAAGAAGAAGGACCTGGAAGAAGAGGGACTGGGAGAAGAGGAACTTTGATAATGAAGGACCTGGAAGAAGAGCGGACCTGGAAGAAAAGAGGGACCTGGAAGAGAGGAACTGGGAGAAGAGGAGACCTGAAGAAGAAGGGGGACCTGAGAAGAGGAAACCTGGAAGCAGAAGGCTGGGAGAAGAGGAACCTGGAAGAAGAAGGACTGGAAGAAAGAGGAAACCTGGAAGAAGAGGAACCTGGAAGAAGAGGGACCTGGAAGAAGAGGGACCTGGAAGAAGAGGAACCCTGGAGAGAAAGGACCTGGGAGAAGAGGAACCTGGAAGAAGAAGGACCTGGAAGAAGAGGGACCTGGACGAAGAAAGAACGGAAGAAAGGGCTGGAAGAAGAGGGACCTGGAAGAAGAAGGACCTGGAAGAAGAGGGACCTGGAAGAAGAGGAACCTGGGAGAAGAGGAACCTGGAAGAAGAGGGACCTGGGAGAAGAGGAACTGGAGAAGAGAAGACGGGAAGAAGAGGGACTAGAAGAGAGTGACCTGGAAGAAGAGGGACCTGGGAGAAGATGAACCTGGAAGAAGAAGGACGGGAGAGAGGAACTGGAAGAGAGGACCGGAAGAAGAGAGGACCGGAAGAAGAGGGACCTGGAAGAAGAGGAACCTGGAAGGAAGAGGGACTGGAGACTAGGGACCTGGGTGAGAAGAGGAACCTGGAAGGAAGAAGGACCTGGGAGACGAGGGAACGGAAGAAGAAGGACTGAAGAAGAGGACCGGGAGAGAGGACCTTAAGAAGAAGGACATGGAGAAGAGGACCTGGGAGAGAGGAACTGGAAGAAGAAGGACCTGGAAGAAGAACCCACCCCACAAACAAGGGACCTGGAAGAAGAGGGACCTGGAAGAAGAGGGACCTGGGAGAAGAGGAACCTGGAAGAAGAAGGACCTGGGAGAAGAGGAACCTGGAAGAAGAAGGACCTGGGAGAAGAGGAACCTGGAAGAAGAAGGACCTGGGAGAAGAGGAACCTGGAAGAAGAGGGACCTAGGGAGAAGAGGAACCGGAAGAAGAAGGACATGGAGAAGAGGAAACCTGGAAGGAAGAAGGAACTGGTAAGAAGAGGAACTGGAGAAGAGGAACCGGAAGAAGAGGGACCTGGAAGAGGGCCTGGTGCGAAGAGGAACCTGGAAGAAGAAGGACCTGGGAGAAGAGGAACCTGGAAGAAGAAGGACCTGGAAGAAGAGGGACCTGGGAGAAGAGGAACCTGGAAGAAGAAGGACCTGGAAGAAGAGGGACCTGGGAGAAGAGGAACCTGGAAGAAGAGGACCTGGAAGAAGAGGGACCTGGAAGAAGAGGGACCTGGAAGAAGAGGGACCTGGGAGAAGAGGGAAACCTGGAAGAAGAAGGACCTGGAAGAAGAGGAACCTGGAAGAAGAAGGACCTGGGAGAAGAGGAACCTGGAAGAAGAAGGACCTGGAAGAAGAGGAACCTGGAAGAAGAGGGACCTGGAAGAAGAGGAACCTGGAAGAAGAGGGACCTGGGAGAAGAGGAACCTGGAAGAAGAAGGACCTGGGAGAAGAGGAACCTGGAAGAAGAAGGACCTGGGAGAAGAAGGACCTGGAAGAAGAAGGACCTGGAAGAAGAAGGACCTGGAAGAAGAAGAACCTGGAAGAAGAGGGACCTGGAAGAAGAGGGACCTGGAAGGAAGAGGGACTGGAAGAAGAAGACTGGAAGAGAGGGGAACCTGGGAGAAGAGGGACATGGGAGGAAGAGGAACCTTGGAAGAAGAGGGACCTGGGAAGAAGAGGGACCTGGAAGAAGAGGGACCTGGGAGAAGAGGAACCTGGAAGAAGAAGGACCTGGAAGAAGAGGAACCTGGAAGAAGAGGGACCTGGAAGAAGAGGAACCTGGAAGAAGAGGAACCTGGAAGAAGAAGGACCTGGAAGAAGAGCGGACCCTGCGGAGAAGAGGAAACGGGAAGAAGAGAGACTGGGAGAAGAGGGACCTGAAGAAGAAGGACCTGGAAGAAGAGGAGCTGAAGAAGAAGGACCTGGAAGAGAAGGACCGTAAGAAGAGGGACTGGCAAGAAGAAGGACCTGGAAGAAGAGGGACTGAGAAGAAGGGCCCTGGAAGAGAGGCGACCTGGGAAGAAGACGGACCTGCGAAGAAGAATGATCTGGAAGAGAGGAAAACCTGGAAGACGAAGGAACTGGAAGCAGAAGGTACCTGGAAGAGAGGAACCTGAGAGAGGGACTGGAAGAAGAAGGACCTGAAGAAGAAGGACCTGGAGAGACGAACTGGGAGAAGAGGAACCTGGAAGAAGAGGGACCTGGGAGAAGAGGAACCTGGAAGAAGAAGGACCTGGAAGAAGAGGGACCTGGAAGAAGAAGGACCTGGAAGAAGAAGGACCTGGAAGAAGAAGGACCTGGAAGAAGAGGGACCTGGAAGAAGAAGGACCTGGAAGAAGAAGGACCTGGAAGAAGAGGAACCTGGGAGAAGAGGAACCTGGAAGAAGAGGAACATTGGAGAAGAGGAACTGGAAGAAGAACGACTGGAAGAAGAGGACCTGGAAGAAGAAGGACCTGGAAGAAGAAGGACCTGGAAGAAGAGGGACTGGAAGCAAGAAGAACACTGGAAAGAAGAGGCCGGAAGAAGAGGGCCCCTGGGAGATAAGGGACCTGGAAGAAGAGGACCTGGAAGAAAGAACCTGAAGAAGAAGGACCGGCAAGAAGAGGGACCTGGGAGAAGAGGAACCTGGAAGAAAGAAGGACCCGGGCAGAAGAGGGACCTGGAAGACAAGGACTTGGGAAGGAAAAGGAGCCCATGGGTAGAATAGAAGAAAAACCCCGTAAGAAAGAGGAACCTGGAAAAGGAAAATAGGACCTGGCAAGAAAGAAAAAGGGGCCTGGAAGAAATCCGGGGCCAGGACGAAGACGGAGGAAAGTGGAGAGAAGAGGGACAGGGAAGAAGAGGGAAGGAGAAGAGGGGACCGGGGAGAAGAGGAAAAAGGGAAGAGAAAGGAACGGGAAGAAGAGGAACAGGGAAGAAGAGGACCGGGAAGAAAGAGGAACGGAGAAGAGGAACAGGGGAAGAAGAAGGGACCGGGAGAAGAGGGAACAGGGAGAAGAGGAACCGGGAAGAAGAGGGACAGGGGAGAAGAGGACAGGGAAGGAAGGAAGGGCCGGGAAGAAGAGGACCAGGGAAGAAGAAGGACCGAAGGAAGAAGGAAGGGGAAAGGAAGAAGAAGGAAGGGAAGGAAGGAAGGGAAGGAGGGAAGAAGAAGGAAACCGGAAGAAGAAGGGAGGAGGGAAAGAGGGACCGGAAGGAAGAAGGGACCAAGGGAAGAAGGAAAGAAAGGGGGTGGAAGAAGAGGGAAAGGGGCAAGGAAGAGGGACCGGGCCAAGAAAGAAAGGAAGGAAGGAACCAAGTGAAAATATGAAATTTTTGTTGGGTTTGGTTGGTGGTTTTAAGTGGGGGTGGTTTTTTTTTGTGGTGAAGAAGGGACCTGGAAGAAGAGGGAACCGGGCCGGAAGAAGAAGGGGACCTGGGAAGAAGAAGGACCTGGAGAAGAAGGACCATGGGGAGGGAAGGAAGGGAACCTTGGAAGAAAGAAGGACCGGAAGGAAGGAAGGACCTGGAAGAAGAGGGAAGCCTGGAAGGAAGAAGGAACCGGAAAGAAGAAGGATCTGGAAGCAGAAGGACCTGAGAAGAAGGGGACCTTGGAAGAAGAAGGACCTGGAAGAAGAAGGACCCTGGAAGAAGAAGGAACCTTGGAAGAAGAAGGACCGGAGAAGAGGACTGGGAGAAGAGGAACCTGGAAGAAGAGGGACTGAAGGAAGAGGGACCTGGGAGAAGAGGACTGGAAGAAGAAAGGACCTGAAGAAGGAGGGAACCTGAAGAAGAGGGAACCTGGGAAGAAGAGGAACCTGGCAAAGGAAGAAGGACCTGGAAGAAGAAGGACCTGGAAGAAGAGGAACCTGGAAGAAGAGGGACCTGGAAGAAGAGGGACCTGGAAGAAGAAGGACCTGGAAGAAGAGGGACCTGGAAAGAAGAGGCAACCTGGGAGAAGAGGAAACCTGGAAAGAAGAAGGGACCTGGGAAAGAAGAGGGAACCTGGAAGAAGAAGGAACCCGCTTGGAAAGAAGAAGGGACCTGGAAAGAAGAAAGGAGGGACCTGGGAAGAAAGGGAACCCTGGAAGAAGAAGGACCTGGAAAGAAGAGGAACCTGGGAAGAAGCGAGGGACCTGGAAGAAGAAGGGACCTGGAAAAAGAAAGGAGGGGACCTGGAGAAGAGGAACCTGGAAGAAGAAGGAAGGACCCTGGGAAGAAGAGGGAACCTGGGAAGGAAGGGGAACCTGGGAAGAAGAAGGACCTGGGAAGAAGAGGAACCTGGGAAGAAGAAGGACCTGGAAGAAGAGGGACCTGGAAGAAGAAGGACCTGGAAGAAGAAGGACCTGGAAGAAGGAAAGGACCCGGAAGAAGAGAACCTGGAAGGAAGAAGGGACCTGGACGAAGAGAGGACTGGCAAAGAAGAGGGACCTGGAGGAGAAGAGGAACCTGGAAGAAGAAGGACCTGGAAGAAGAGGGACCTGGGAGAAGAGTAACCTGGAAGAAGAAGGACCTGGAAGAAGAGGGACCGGGAGAAGAGGGGGACATGGAAGAAGAAGGGCGGCCTGGAAGAAGAGGAACCTGGAAGAAGAAGGGACCTGGAAGGAAGAGGGACCTGGAAGAAGGAGGGACCTGGGAGAAAGAGGAAACCTGGAAGGAAGAAGGCTGTCCTCAAGAGGGACCATGGGAGAAGAGGAACCTTGGAAGAAGAAGGGAACTGGAAGAAGAGGGGAACCTGGGAAAGAAGAGGAACCTGGAAGAAGGGAGACCTTGGAAGAAGAGGAAAAACCTGGCGAAGAAGAAGGACCTGGAAGGGAAGGAGGGACCTGGAAAGAAGAAGGGACCTGGAAGAAGAGGACCTGGAAGTGAAGGAAGGGAGGAACCTGGAAGAAGAAGGACTGGAAGAAGAGGACCTGGAAGAAGAAGGGACCTGGAAGAAGAGGGGGACCTGGAAGAAGGAAGGAACCTGGAAGAAGGACTTGGGAAGAAGAGGGACTGGAAGAAGAGGACCTGGAAGAAGAGGACCCTGGAAGAAGAAGGACCATGGAAGAATAGAGGGAACCTGGAAGAAGAGGGACCTGGTGAAGAAAGGAGGGGACCTGGGGAAGAAGGAAGAACCTGGAAGAAGAGGGACTGGGAAGAAAGGGAGGGACCTGGGCGAGAAGAGGGGACCCTGGGCAAGAAGAGGGAACCTGGGAAGAAGAAGGAACCCTGGAAAGAAGAAGGGACCTGGGAAAGAAGAAGGGAGGACCTGGAAAGGAGAAGGACTGGGAAGAAGGGAGGAACCTGGAAGAAGAAGGGACCTGGGAGAAAGAGGAACCTGGAAGAAGGAAGGACCTGGAAGAAGAAGGAACCTGGAAGAAGAAGGGAACCGGAAGAAGAGGAACCTGGAAGAAGAGGACCTGGAAGAAAGGAAGGAACCTGGAAGAAGAAGGACCTGGGAAGAAAGGGAACCTGGAAGAAGAAAGACCTGGAAGAAGGGAACCTGGAAGAAGAGGAACCTGGAAGAAGAAGGAACCTGGAAGAAGAGGGACCTGGGGAGAAGAGGAACCTGGGGAAGAAGTGGCAACCTGGGAGAAGAGGAACTGGAAGAAGAGGGACCTGGGAGAAGAGGAACACTGGGAAGAAGAAGGGACCTGGAAGGAAGAGGGACCTGGGGAGAAGAGGACCTGGAAGAAGAAGGACCTGGAAGAAGAGGACCTGGAGTAGAAGAGGAAACGGAAGAAGAAGGACCTGAAGAAGAGGGACCTGGAGAAGCGGGACCGGAAGAAGACGGGACCTGAAGAAAGAGGACCTGGGAGAGAAGAGGGACCTGAAGAGAAAGGACCTGGAGAAGATGGAACTCTGGAAGAAGAGGGACCTGGAAGAAGAGGGACCTGAAGAAGAGGACCGGGAGAAGAGGAACTTCTAAGAAGGACCTTGGAAGAAGAGGGACCTGAAGAAGAGGACTGGAAGAAGATGGGACCTGGAGAAGAGAGGAACTGAAGTAAGGATGACCCTGGGAGAAGAGGAACCTGAAGAGAGGGACCTGGAGAAGAGGGACCTGGAAGAAAGAGGAACCTGGAAAGAGAACCTGGAAGAAGAGGGACCTGGAAGAAAAGAAGAGGACCTGGGAGAAGAGGAACTGGAAGGAAGAAGAAGAGGACCTGGGAAGAAGAGGAACTGGAAGAGAAGGACCTGGAAGAGAGGGACTGGGAGAAGAGGAACCTGGAAGAAGAAGGACCTGAAGAGAGGGACCTGGGAGAAGAGGAACTGGAAGAAGAATAGGACCTGAAGAAGATGGGACCTGGAAGAAGAGGACCTGCGAAAGAAGAGGGACTGGGAGAAGAGGAACCTGAAGAAGAAGGACCTGGAGAAGAGGACCTGGAAGAAGACGGACCTGGGAGCAAGAGGAACCTGGACGAAGAGGGACCAGGAGAAGAGGACTAAGGGAGAAGAGGACCTGGAGAGAAGAGGAACTGGAAAGAAAAGGAAGGAACCTGGAAGAAGAGGAACCTGGAAGAAGAAGGACCTGGAAGAAGAGGAACCTGGAAGAAGAAGGACCTGGAAGAAGAGGAACCTGGAAGAAGAAGGACCTGGAAGAAGAGGAACCTGGGAGGAAGAGGACCTGGAAGAAGAAGGACCTGGAAAAGAAGAGGGACCTGAAGAAGAGGGACCTGGCGGAAGAAGAGGGGGACCTGGAAGAAGAGGACCTGGAAGAAGAAAGGGACTGGGAAGAAGAGGAACCTGGGAAGAAGAGGAACCTGGAAGAAAACCGAGGAACCTGGAAGAAGAAAGGAAGGAAGGAACCTGAAAAGAAGTAGCGAACCTGGAAGAAGAGGAACCTGGAAGAAGAAGGACCTGGAAGAAGAGGACCTGGAAGAAGAGGGACCTGGAAGAAGAGGGACCTGGGAGAAGAGGAACCTGGAAGAAGAAGGACCTGGAGAAGAGGAACCTGGAACCCAAGAAGAGGAACTGGAGCTGGAAGACCGAGGGAAAGAAGGACCTGGAAGAAGAGGAACCTGGAAGAAGAGGGACCTGGAGAAGAGGGGGGAACCTCCGGAGAAGAGGGACCTGAGAAGAGGGACCTGGAGAAAAGAGAACCTGGGAAGAAGACCTGGAGGAAAAAGGGCCACCTGCCAAGTGGAAAAGAAGAGGAACCTGGAAAGAAGAGGGGACCTGGGAAGAAAAGACGGGAACCTGGGAGAAGAGGGAACCCTGGGAAGAAGAAGGAACCTGGGAAGAAGAGGAACCTGGAAGAAGGAAGGGACCTGGGAAGAAGAAGGGAACCTGGGAAGAAGAGGGAAAAAAAAAACCCCTTGGAAGAAGGGAAGGGACTGGAAAGAAGAAGGGAACCTGGGAAGGAAGAGGGACCGGAAGGAAGAGGAAACCTGGAAGAAGAGGGAACCGGAAGAAGAAGGGATGGAAGAAGGGAGGGAACCTGGGAGGAAGAGGGAACCTGGAAGAAGGGGACCTGGGGAACAAAGGAATGGACCTTGGAAGAAGTAAGGAACCTGGAAGAAGAAGGGACTGGAAGAAGAAGGGACCTGGAAAGAAGGAAGGGAACCTGGAAGAAGAAGGGCCTGGGAAGAAGAGGGAAAAACCTGGAAGAAGAAGGACCTGGGAGAAGAAGGAAATGTGGAAAAGAAGGAAGGGACCTTGGAAGAAGAAGGGACCCCTGGAAAAAGAAGAAAGGACCTGGAAGAAGAAGGGACCTGGAAGAATGGAAGGGGAACCTGGAGGAAAGAAGGAAACCTGGAAGAAGAAGGAACCTGGGAAGGAAGGAGGGAACGGGAAGGAAGAAGGGAACCTGGGAAGAAGAAGGGACCTGGGAAGAAGGAAGGAACCAACCTGGGAAAGAAGAGGGCCGGGACCTGGAAGAAGAAGGACCTGGAAAGAAAGAAGAACCTGGAAGAAGAGGGAACCTGGGGAAGAAGAGGGAACCTGGAAGAAGACCGGGAATTGGGAACCTGGGAAGGAAGAGGGAACCTGGGAAGAAGAAGGGACCCTGGAAGAAGAAGGGACCTGGCCGGAAGAAGAAGGACCTGTGGAAGAAGAAAGGACCGGGAAGCAAGAAGGACCTGGAAGAAGAGGGACCTGGAAGAAGAAGGACCTGGAAGAAGAAGGATTGGAAGAAGAAGGAACCTGGAAGTAAAAGGGAAAGAACCTGGAAGAAGAAGGGACCTGGAAGGAAGAAAGGGAGGAAACCCTGGAAGAAGAAGGACCTGGAAGAAGAAGGAAGGGAACCTGGAAGAAGAAGGACCTGGAATAAGAAGGAAGGACCTGGAAGAAGAAGGGACCTGGAAGAAGGAAGGACCTGGAAGAAGAGGGAACCTGGGAAGAAGAAGGAACCTGGAAGAAGAAGGGACCTGGGAAGAAGAAGGGGAACCTGGAAGAAGAAGGACCGGGAAGAAGAGGGGAGGAAAGAAGAAGGACCTGGAAGAAGATGGACCTGGAAGAAGAAGGGACCTGGAAAGAAGAGGGACTGGAAGAAGAAGGGACCTGGAAAGAAGAAGGAACCTGGAAGAAGAGGAACCTGGGAAGAAGAGGGGAACCTGGAAGACCGGGAGTGATAGGAAGAAGGAGGGAACTGGTTTTTTTAAAGAAGAAGGGACCAATGGGAAGAAGAAGGAACCTGGAAGGAAGACCTGAACTGGAATGGAAGAAGGAACTGGAAGAAGAGGGGACCTGGAATGGAAGAAGGAGGGCCTGGAAAAGAAGGAACCCTGGAAAGAAGAGGGACCTGGAAGAAGAGGGGACCTGGGGAAAGAAGGAACCCGGAACCGGGAAAGGGACATGGTGAAGAAGGGGAGGGAACCTGGAAGAAGAGGGACCTGGGAGAAGAGGAACCTGGAAGAAGAAGGACCTGGAAGAAGAGGGACCTGGAAGAAGAGGGACCTGGAAGAAGAGGGACCTGGAAGAAGAGGAACCTGGAAGAAGAGGGACCTGGGAAGAAGAGGAAACCTGGAGAAGAAGGGACCGGGAGGAAAGAAGGGAGGAACCTGGGAAGAAGAAAGGAACCTGGGAAGAAGAAGGAACCTGGAAGAAAGAAGGGACCTGGGAAGAAGAGGGACCTGGGAAAGAAGAGGGAACCTGGAAAGAAGAAGGAACCTGGAAGAAGAAGGACCAGGGAAGAAGGAAATGGAACCTGGAAGAAGAGGGGAACCTGGGAAGAAGAAGGAAACCTGTGAAGAAGAAGGAACCTGGAAGAAGAGGAACCTGGAAGAAGGGACCTGGAAGAAGAGGAACCTGGAAGAAGAAGGACCTGGAAGAAGAGGAACCTGGAAGAAGAAGGACCTGGAAGAAGAGGAACCTGGAAGAAGAAGGACCTGGAAGAAGAGGAAACCAAGGAAGAAGGACCGGGAAAACCGGAAGAAGCGGGACCTGGAAGAAGAAGGAAACCTGGAAGAAGATGGAACCGGAAGAAGAAGGACCTTGGAAGAAGAGGGAACCGGAAAAGAAGAAGGGACCGG
The DNA here is from genome assembly GCF_015104395.2 of Macrobrachium nipponense. Classification (NCBI taxonomy): domain Eukaryota; kingdom Metazoa; phylum Arthropoda; class Malacostraca; order Decapoda; family Palaemonidae; genus Macrobrachium; species Macrobrachium nipponense. The sequence goes on from NC_087219.1 coordinate 32,268,768, forward strand.
AAGAAGAGGGAACCGGTAAGAAGAAGGAACCTGGAAGAAGAAGGAACCTGGAAGAAGGAAAGGAACCTGAAAGAAGAAGGAACCTGGAAAGAAGAAGGCCAACCTGGAAGAAGAGGAACCTGGAAGGAAAAGGGACCGGGAAGAAGAAGGGAACCTGGAAGAAGAAGGACCGGTGAAAGAACCAAAAAGGGGGAAGGGAACCTGGGAAGAAGAAAGGAACCTGGAAGAAGAGGAACCTGGAAGAAGGGAAGGACCTCGGAAGAAGGGAACCTTGGAAGAAGAAGGAACCTGGGAAGAAAGAAGGAACCTTGGAAGAAGAGGGACCTGGGAAAAGAAAGGCGGGGACCTGGGAAGGGAAACAAAAAAAAAAGGAAAAGACCTGGAAGAAAAGGGACCTGGAGGAAAAAGGGCCGGGAAGAAAAGGAGCCTGGAAGACACGGGACCTGGAAGGAAAGGGACCTGGTAGAATAGAAACCTGGAAGAAAGAGGACCTGGAAGAAGAGGGGTCCTGAAAGGGAAAGAACCTCAACATAATCATCAGCATCATCATCCCACTGACAGAATCGCCGAGTCAGCAGAATGGAGTCCCTGATGCCTCACTTTTTATTGGCTATTAGATCCTATGGCGGTATCAAGCTCGGGCCATAATTCGATTCCCTGCTCTTTTCCGAGGGATCATGAGTCAATAAGGACGAAGAAGAAGAAGAGGAGGAGAAGGAGGAAGAGGAGGAGGAGGAGGATTGAGAGAGGTAAAGCTGATATATTAAGAATAACACTTAGAAAGAAATCAAGTGTGGCCGAGTTGTATTTATGAGCAAAAGTCAATTATACTTGGCCAGTCTAATAATCACAGTTACTATCTGACGCTATTGTGTATTTACCTACAGACTTATTACGTTTTCATCCTTTTATTGTCTTTTATGCTTTTGATAGCTAACTTCTCCTGTGTAACAGTTATTAATTACTCGTCACAGACCATCACTGTATGGACGAATTGCGTTCAGTACGTGTAAGAAATTACATGAAGAAACACACAAATAAAACTCTGTTCATGCTGTTAAAAAAAACTCTTAGAGAACATAGAAAACGCTTCTGGGACATATGTTTGTCATGGATGAATAATTCCAAAGAGGTTCGAGTGAAAAGAAAGAAAATACAGTAGAGGGAAAAAAACGAGATGCCAATAGAAATGCTGAAGTGGAGATGCGCAGTGCTTTCTATTATAACAGAAGAAGAACAGACAATAGAAACTAGAATTTGCTTGAACAATTTAGTTGTCATAACATGCATGTTTCTTGAGTTTTCAGTGTCCTTTACGTTGCTAAGCAGAATTAGACAAATAAGACTTTTAATTAAATATCTAAATAAACACTTTAGTTTTACCTGATACAGAGCCCATGCAATTAATACTCTTCCAGCTGGAAATTAATCATTTATGTTAGAAATTACATAATATATGCAGCAAGAAAAAAGTTTATTTATTAATTTTATTCATTTTTTATTCATTTTTATATATAACGTCAACCCATTGCAACCCAAATTAAATGACGCTGGCTCCAGACAGTCTAGCACTCCCCAAAGGTTAATTGAATCATGTTAATACATTTACCTGTAAATAAGGTTAATATTAACGACGCCATTACCATCGTTCTTATCATAATAATTACATTTTTAGTGGGAAAGTAAATCCACAGTATTATACGTGTGGATTTACTTTCCTATTTTATCGACTCGTGTGACTATGAGTTTTCTTTCGACATTTTTAGTATTAGTATATAGGGAACTTTTTATGCAAGTAATGGTATTGAAAATAATAATCCAATACTTTATCTTTTTTGTTCTAAGTGATGTATTCACGTATAAGTGAATATACTTTATGATTTGGTCACAACAAAGGATCATTGTTTTGGAATCACTTTTGTTTTACTTTCTTAAGATAATGGCAACGCTTTCCAATATTGATTTTCTTCATGCTTTTTTATCCTCGATTCCTTAAACCTCATTTAAAATCTTGACTGCGTGTCTTGTCAATCATTTATCGTAACAATAACAACCCTCCAACAATTGATATCCTTCGAAATTTGGAACATTAAGAAACTGAGTACGCGTTATTCAATAAGAAGCTTGGTGTTTATCGCCGGAGCTTAATCAATCTCCTTTGAATAATTCCCATTAGTGTACAAGTTTCATAATTAACTTTCATTCCTCGATTCCTCATTCACTGGGCGAGGAACAACTTCGCAGATTAACCAGATTGATTTCGTCTGGAAGTGTGATGTTGATGGGAAGCCTTCAACTCTGTGCGAGGGAGAGGCTGCTGCCTCTTGCCACTCACTCATGGTTGATTACTAACTTACAAAGCAGTCTGTGGTCAATGAGTTACTTATTAAGCAGGCAATGGTCGATTAATTAGATTTCAAAGCAGCCAGTGGTCTATTAGTTACTTATAAAGTAGGCAATGGTCAATTAGTTACTTGCAAAGGAGTCTCTGGTCAATGAGTTACTAATTAAGTACGCAATGGTCGATTAGTTATCTAGAAAGCAGTCTGTGGTCGATTAGTTGCTTATTACGTAGGCAATGGTCGATTGGTTTCTTATAAAGTAAGAAATAGTCTATTAGTTAGCTATAAATCACCCAATGGTCTATTACTTACTTATAAAGTAGGCAATGATCGATTAGTTACTTTATTAAGTAACTAAAGTAGTCAGTGGTCAATATTTACAAAACACTAAAAGGTCGATTGGTTACTTATTAACAAGCTCTGCAGTTTTCCTTCGTTTTGTTTTCTCGGATGAGCCCTGAAAACTCTCTGTTCTAGGTCGTCCTTCAGATTTCTTAGGAGTTTCATTTTCTGGGTTTTGATACACTTTAGCATCAAGCCAACCTTGGTACTTACTTAGAAATAACTTTCTGGTTCTGGTAACAGTTCTCCACTTAATTCTTAAGTTTTTCAGAAAGTTAATCACAATATTTGTTGCTATAGTGTATCACGTATAATATTTTCAATCTTTCCAAGCAGAAAATTATGTAGTTTACCATCATGAAAACTATGCATATGTCCATTCTTTATCGCTTCACTAGCTTCATTAAACAGATATTGGTTAGTAACATCCACTTTCATGCACCTTGTTATTGTCCTATATCTGAAATAAAAAGATATAATGGCTCATTATTTTTCTTAAACCGGATATCTCCATCTTTTACTAATATTTTTTTCATAGTTGTCCAGACAATTGTATTCACTGTAAAAAAAAAGTGGCAGTTAGTGGCAAACAGTTTTTCGTCCTATTGTTTGGGACTTAATTATCTACCATTTAACATCATTGGGAATCATTGCAAAGCTTTGCAATTTTTTGTGCTAAATCATAAACTTTTATATGCCTAAAATTTTCAACAAATTTTGAGAGACTTATATCAAACACTGTTGCACCCAACATTTAGATCATAAATATAAAGATCAAGACCTTTAATATATAATACACACACACACACACACACACACACACACACATATATATATATATTATATATATATATATTATATATATATAATATATATATATATATATATATATATATTATATATATATGTATATATATATATATATATATTACATATATATATATATATATATATATATATATAATATATATATATATATATATAGTATATATATATATATAATATATATATATATATATATATATATATATATATATATATAATATATATATATATATATTTATATATATATATAATAATATAATAATATATTATAATATATAATAATAGATATATATATATATATCTCAAAAATCACCATAACGTGACTGGAATATCTTGAAGTAATCAAAGTCCACAATTATGTAAAATGTGTATTAAAAATACATAAAAAACGGGAGCTTTCGTCTACTTGATCAGTAGACCTCATCAGCCGTACTGATTTTTCTTTTCAAAAAATATATACAAAAAAGTTACGAAGGACAGGCAGGACTCTGGAAACGTCTCCAAGGGAGATAACAACCAAAACAAACTATCTTAATCATGTTATTCCCTCGTTCAAATATCTGGCCAAAAGGCGAGCCGATCGTCGTGGTTGAACTACCTCCTCTGTGTGTTCGGCTGTTCCCTCGTCCAAAACTTCTGCATCGGCACCTGCAATGGGGGTTCTTCCTTCCAATGCTGGGCAGGAGGAAAGAGAGACAACCTAGGCAGTAGGAGTGGTGCAAACAACGTCTGTACTAATATTTACAGTTTTAAGAACCAAATAATTTAAAAATGTATCCTCTTGGGTAAATGATTTGTTAAAATCAAACACGTTTAAAATATTAATAAGAGCCCCTTCAACTACTCTGCGTCTACTTGTGTTATTATCTTTGTAAATTACTCTCGCTCCTTCCCAGTCAATTACATGCCCTAACTCTAACGTATGTCTAGCAACGAAACTATATTTCAATCCCAACCTACATGATCGCTTATGTTCCTCTAATCTTATACCTAATCCCCTGCCAGATTCCCCATAATAACACTTATTGCAATCTTTACACGGTACCACATAAACCCCAACGTCATCTTTCCTTTCTTTTTCATGATTCCTAATCAACTTCGATTTTAACGAGGTATTATACCTAAAAGCTAAATCCAACCTATTTTCCCCATTCTGTTTTAATAAATGTTGCACCCTTTCCAAACTATGATGATAAGGAAGCGGAATACACTGACTACTTTTGAATTCATATTTCCTGGTCGGTGGATTATAAAAGTTTTTTCTAGCCTTGGTAAACGCTTGGTCAATAAAATATTTTGGGTATCCCAGTCTCGTGAAAACCTCTCTTATATGTTTCATTTCCTTGTCTATGTACTGTGGTTCACAAATCCGAAGCCTCTCGTTACCATGTTGACGATTACATAAGACTTTATACGTTGGGTATGGTATGAATATAAATGAATGTACATTTCTGCGTTGGTGTCTTTTCTGTATACATTAAATGTAAAGTTAAAAGTAACAGGGTCATGGTGAACCAGAACGTCCAGAAATGGTAAATTATTGTCGACCTCAAGTTCAACTGAAAAGTTAATGGATGGCATCAAGTTATTAAAAAATTCTAAAAAACGATTAAACTGAATAACACTACCTTTATAAATCAAAAAGATGTCGTCAACATATCTAACCCATAGAAAAGGCTTAATGTCCTCAGGACAACGGCTAACTAAATCAGCTATGGGGTCACCATTACCTCCAGTGTTGGCTAATTTGTGCATGGAATTGTTTGAAGCTGATTTAGTTAGCCGTTGTCCTGAGGACATTTAGCCTTTTCTATGGGTTAGATATGTTGACGATATCTTTTTGATTTATAAAGGTAGTGTTATTCAGTTTAATCGTTTTTTAGAATTTGTTAATAACTTGATGCCATCCATTAACTTTTCAGTTGAATTTGAGGTCGACAATAATTTACCATTTCTGGACGTTCTGGTTCACCATGACCCTGTTACTTTTAACATTACATTTAGTGTATACAGAAAAGACACCAACGCAGAAATGTACATTCATTTTTATTCATACCATAGCCAACGTATAAAGTCTAATGTAATCGTCAACATGGTAACGAGAGGGCTTCGGATTTGTGAACCACAGTACATAGTCAAGGAAATGAAACATATAAGAGAGGTTTTCACGAGACTGGGATACCCAAAATATTTTATTGACCAAGCGTTTACCAAGGCTAGAAAAAACTTTTATAATCCACCGACCAGGAAATATGAATTCAAAAGTAGTCAGTGTATTTCGCTTCCTTATCATCATAGTTTGGAAAGGGTGCAACATTTATTAAAACAGAATGGGGAAAATAGGTTGGATTTAGCTTTTAGGTATAATACCTCGTTAAAATCATGAAAAAGAAAGGAAAGATGACGTTGGGGTTTATGTGGTACCGTGTAAAGATTGCAATAAGTGTTATTATGGGGAATCTGGCAGGGGATATCTGCTAGACATACGTTAGAGTTAGGGCATGTAATTGACTGGGAAGGAGCGAGAGTAATTTACAAAGATAATAATGCAAGTAGACGCAGAGTAGTTGAAGGGGCTCTTATTAATATTTTAAACGTGTTTGATTTTAACAAATCATTTACCCAAGAGGATACATTTTTAAATTATTTGGTTCTTAAAACTGTAAATATTAGTACAGACGTTGTTTGCACCACCTCCTACTGCCTCAGGTTGTCTCTCTTTCTCCATGCCCCAGGCATTGGAAGGAAGAACCCCATTGCAGGTGCCGATGCAGAAGTTTTGGACGAGGGAACAGCCGAACACAGAGGAGGTAGTTCAACCACGACGATCGGCTCGCCTTTTGGCCAGACATTTGAACGAGGGAATAACATGATTAAGATAGTTTGTTTTGGTTGTTATCTCCCTTGGAGACGTTTCCAGAGTCCTGCCTGTCCTTCGTAACTTTTTTGTATATATTTTTGAAAGAGAAAAAGCAGTACGGCTGATGAGGTCTACTGATCAAGTAGACGAAAGCTCCCGTTTTTTATGTATTTTTAATACACATTTTACATAATTGTGGACTTTGATTACTTCAAGATATTCCAGTCACGTTATGGTGATTTTTTTTAGATTAACTCGTCCACGACTAGCAACAATGGTTGTACCTGGACCCATATCTTTTGAAGGCCAAGAATGTTTAAGCTTATACCGAAGGACAGTCAGGAGGTGGACGTCTTTTTTGAAGTGCAAGAATCAACTTAAATTCCTGAAAAGATGTGAAGAGGAGTTGGTGATGCCTAAGACATTTGGCTCCGTGGTAGCCTCCTCTTTTAGTGGAGAGGCTTTCTCGGATTTCCAGCGCTTGTTTCTGAAGGATAAGATTCTGCAGTGCCAAACCGAGTGTGAAGATCGTCACTTCGAGCTAAGGCGGTTGCAGGCTGAGCTGAGGAGTTTGCTTCAATCAGACGTGTTTGAAGGCACCAGGCGGAGAATGGGTGAGATAGCCTCCCGTAGGGGAGTGGTGCATTTTCGTATTTTAATGGATAAATTAAACAGGTTATGTAGAAACTCACCATGGTCGAAGGTTTTTAGGGAAGGCCTTATTTTAAATCTATCTTCACTTGTTTAACCACTGAAGAAAAAGAAAGGGAAGCTTGTGTTTAGGGTTCAATTTTTGCATGGGTTCTGGGGATAATTTTTTAGTTGAAGGACTAAGCATTATTAATAGATTCAATTATCAAAATCAAGATTCTCAAATTAATTTGTTAAAGGGATGTTTGGCAGCCTGTGCTATTGAACCACAGAAAACAGTGTTACCCTGCAGACACAGAGATGCGATTAGCAGGTTGGGTAGAAATAAAGAAGTTAAAATTATGAAGGCAGATAAGGGTGGGGCAGTTGTTATTATGAACATTGATGATTACAATAATAAGATTTTTAGATTATTGGATGATGAAAATACATACGAAGCTTGTATCGATTCCTTCGATTAGTGAAATACAGAAAGAATTTAATTGGCACCTTAAGGCTATCAGCAGCCGGGTCATGGATAGAAATTTGCGTGATAATTTACTTAAAATGACTTCTGATAAGAATCCGTTCCTTCTGTATTTTTATGGCATACCTAAAGCACACAAACCGGGGTGCCCATTGAGACCCATAGTGTCAACGTGTGGTGCTCCTTAGTCAAAGTTGGCTAAATGGTTAGCTACGATTCTGAGTAATTTCTTGGTAAATCTCCCCTTCTCATTTACGTCATTCATCAGATTTTATTGAGAGAATACGGAATATAGGCCATTGCGAGGGTAAAATGATTAGTTTAGACGTTAATGCATTATTTACAAATGTCCCATTAGATTATGTTTTAAACAAACTCAAGGAAAAAGAAAGGGAGGGTACCTTTATCCACAAATTCCTGTTGACATTTTAATTAATTTGACTTAAGGCTTTTCGTGTGTTAGGTCAAATGTATTTAGCTTCAGAGGGCAGGGTTACCGACAAAACTTCGGAATAGCTATGGGGTCACCATTATCTCCAGTGTTGGCTAATTTGTGCATGGAATTGTTTGAAGCTGATTCAGTTAGCCGTTGTCCAGAGGACATTAAGCCTTTTCTATGGGTTAGATATGTTGACGATATCTTTTTGATTTATAAAGGTAGTGTTATTCAGTTTAATCGTTTTTTAGAATTTGTTAATAACTTGACGCCATCCATTAACTTTTCAGTTGAATTTGAGGTCGACAATAATTTACCATTTCTGGACGTTCTGGTTCACCATGACCCTGTTACTTTTAACTTTACATTTAGTGTATACAGAAAAGACACCAACGCAGAAATGTACATTCATTTTTATTCATACCATAGCCAACGTATAAAGTCTAATGTAATCGTCAACATGGTAACGAGAGGGCTTCGGATTTGTGAACCACAGTACATAGACAAGGAAATGAAACATATAAGAGAGGTTTTTCACGAGACTGGGATACCAAAATATTTATTGACCAAGCGTTTACCAAGGCTAGAAAAAACTTTTATAATCCACCGACCAGGAAATATGTATTCAAAAGTAGTCAGTGTATTCCGCTTCCTTATCATCATAGTTTGGAAAGGGTGCAACATTTATTAAAACAGAATGGGGAAAATAGGTTGGATTTAGCTTTTAGGTATAATACCTCGTTAAAATCGAAGTTGATTAGGAATCATGAAAAAGAAAGGAAAGATGACGTTGGGGTTTATGTGGTACCGTGTAAAGATTGCAATAAGTGTTATTATGGGGAATCTGGCAGGGGATTAGGTATAAGATTAGAGGAACATAAGCGATCATGTAGGTTGGGATTGAAATATAGTTTCGTTGCTAGACATACGCTAGAGTTAGGGCATGTAATTGACTGGGAAGGAGTGAGAGTAATTTATAAAGATAATAACGCAAGTAGACGCAGAGTAGTTGAAGGGGCTCTTATTAATATTTTAAACGTGTTTGATTTTAACAAATCATTTACCCAAGAGGATACATTTTTAAATTATTTGGTTCTTAAAACTGTAAATATTAGTACAGACGTTGTTTGCACCACTCCTACTGCCTAGGTTGTCTCTCTTTCTCCTGCCCAGGCATTGGAAGGAAGAACCCCCATTGCAGGTGCCGATGCAGAAGTTTTGGACGAGGGAACAGCCGAACACACAGAGGAGGTAGTTCAACCACGACGATCGGCTCGCCTTTTGGCCAGATATTTGAACAAGGGAATAACATGATTAAGATAGTTTGTTTTGGTTGTTATCTCCCTTGGAGACGTTTCCAGAGTCCTGCCTGTCCTTCGTAACTTTTTTGTATATATTTTTTGAAAAGAAAAAATCAGTACGGCTGATGAGGTCTACTGATTCAAGTAGACGAAAGCTCCCGTTTTTTATGTATTTTTAATACACATACATATATAAATTATATATAATAATATATATATATATTTATTATATATATATATAGTTATAATAATATTTTATTATATTATATTTATATATATCTATATATATATATATGATAGATATATATATAATAATATTATTAATAATGTATAGAGTATATAGTATATAGAATATAAGTATATATATATATATATACTATATAAATATATATGGCTATATATATATAGGTAGAATATATATATAAATATATATAAAATACCATATATATACTATATATATATATACTACTATATATATATATATAGATATGATATATAATATATATAATATAAATATATATGTTTAATATATATAATATAGATAACACCTATATACTTATCAATTATACAGTATATATAATATATAATATATAATATAATATATAATATATATACCATTATATATATATATAATATAATTATAATAATATATATATATATTATACCGTATATATATCTAATATATATTATATATCTAATATATAATATAATATATATAGTATATATATAATATATATACATATATATAATTATATATATAATATATCATATATATATATATAAATATATATATATATTATTTAGATATATGTGTATATATATATATATATATATATATATATATATATATATATATTATGTACACACACATGTACATATACGTAAACGTGAATCGTCTCAATTTTCCTCTTCGAGAAGTCATAGATCTCAGAAGTAAATTTATCCCTTCCGGCAAATATAATCCTTCTTAGGAGGATTTGCTTTAGATCTTGGGAGTCGATGGAAAGGGTTTGCTTCTCCCGCCTGTTAACCTTTTTTCCCCGATTCTATTAAGCTATTCTTCTTTCTCTTTCTATGATTATAGATGAGCTGAATTGCCTGTTGACTCGGGTGTTTGGACCTGAAACATAAATTCATAAGTCAATCCAATCTATTATGCCATCAGAAAGGACAACCACTCATTCCTTCTTTGCATAACATTTTTATCAAAATTATCCAAGTAAATCACAGGACTCTTAAAAACACCAAAATGGGAGATTTTACGGAGTTTATATATTTCGAAGACAACTGTCTTCCTCGACGGATAATTGTCTTCGAAATACTACATTTTAAAAGCTACCTTTATTATATATATATATATATATATTATATTATATATATTATATATATAATATATCTTATATATATATATATAAGTATATATATATATATATAGAGTATACAATATATATATATATATATTATATATTTATATATATATATGTATATATATATATATATATATATATATATATATATATATATATATAATATATATATATATATATATATACACACACATCCGATGTAGCAGGAAGGAACACGTACTTGAGAGTATCCTTAAATCCACGGTAGAAAGGTAAGTGAAGCAAGGACTTGGAACAAGAACTTTCGTAGTGTATTCTACATTTTCAAATTAAAAATGCAGAATATCCGACAGGTCCCTGTTTCACTTAACTTTCTGCCGTGGGTTTAAGGATATAAACATATACAGATACATACGTATAACTGAATCACGAAAGTTTGGAACGTGATAGATGCACAAATAAAGGTATAAGCCACGAAGGAAAGTGAGACACCGGAGTAGCTGCTACTCCCCCCCCAGGTTTCAGTTACTTTCTGGGCTCATACCTTTACAGATATGATTGTGGGTTCATGTTGATGCAACTGCGCATGCTTCTTTCCATCTACCTTTTTCTCAAAGGCTCGCACCTCAGAGTGTGTTCCCGTCTGCGTCTGATTGCATGTTATCCTGGACGTGTGGATTGGAGGACTCCGATAACCAGGTTTGTTTGTTGACGAACGAATCAAGTCTCGGGGGGGCTGGGGGATCTCGTCCCTTCAAAGGACCCCTGCTTTGTTTGACAAGGGAGAAGGGCAGCGTTCTAACAAAGAGAGAGTCTAAATGGTTTTGCCTCTGATTTTTATTCATTAATTGCTATATCTCCTCTTTCTGTTGTTATTGCAACTAGAGACGTAGGCGTTTTCTTGCAAGATTTGGCCGCTGAAGTTTTTATTTTTTTTTTAGAATGTTTCCACATTTTGAGGTTTTTATTTTATTTTTTATTAAATTGATAACACTTATCATTTTTCTGTTTGGTCTGAATCATCTTTTGAGATTTTATCAATTGTGCGCATATTTAATACATAAAAGTTTTGAAAAAAATAAAAAGTCGACAAATCGTGGCATGGGCGTTAATGTACACACACACACACATATATATATATATATATATATATATATATATATTATCTATATATATATATATATATATATATGTAAGTGTTTACATAATAAAAATATGGAATGTTAGTCCATATATATAAAAGATTGCTTGCAGGAATGTGATCAGACTAGAGACGCTAAAGATGACGTATACAATAAAAGTATGCTAAGATAACATGCCGTCACCTGTAGTCATTCAATTGTTTATAAACATTTAGTCCAAGCCCCTCCTGCTTGAGACAACTACGGCCTACGTGATCTGTAGCGTGTCTCATTTGATTGTGTTTGTTTATGTAACTGTCATCTGATTGTATGTTCATATGTTCGAACTACTGTCTGTTCCTTCATAACTTGTAACAGAGATGGTAGACAGGCAGAACAGAGTTAGTGATCGTCATTAGAAGACCTGTACCTCTTTACCTAAGCTTTATCATGTAGAGGAATAGGATTAGCCATCATCATTGGCAGAAGCGATCAAGTTATCGTTATTAGAAGACTTGTACAATCATATCTGATCTTCAGCATGTAAAACTTCAGAAGAATACATATATTTTTATATTTCGTGTTTTCTACAAGAACCTCCTCACCGAACCATGAGTTTAACACATCGTCGTAATAACCAACAAGATAATACCGACTTCGTAAGTGATCTACAAACCCCCAGACACTCCATTGAAGATGGAAGTGCAATACCAACCGACTTAGCGTAAGATTATCGCAGTCTAACATACCTCATAGGGCGCCTTATTATACAAGGCACAAGCCCTAATATTGGTGGCCAGCGTACCAGAAGAACTCTACAAACGTCCTACGAAGAAAAAAAAACCAGAATAATAAATCATGTATCATAAGAAGTCAACGACGACGGAAGCAGCAGGATTCTTCAAGCAAACTAGTATCATCGTTAGTGAGCGACTTCAGAAAAACAATAAGAAACTTTTCAACGACGACGAAAGCAACAGATTCTTCAAGCAACTTAGTATCATCGTTAGTGAATAACTTCAAGAAACAAACCGAACGCGTCTGCAGCATCGGATCTTTCAAGGGCTCGAATCATCGAAACAACGCGCACGGGGGAAACTGAAGCCAAACCAGGTCATCCGCTAAATAGAGAAGGAGGACCAAGGCCGTGTGTCGTTATCGGAACACCGTGACTTCCCACAAAAGCAAGCTAAGTACAATTTTTTATTCATTTGGAGTAACTTTGAGTGTTTCCTTTGCAGGTCGAATTTCGTTATTCCTGTGGCTGAAGTTACGAGACATTCTTAATCTTACTTTTTTACAGAAATTATCTACATCATTGAGATTTCGCTACTGCGAGTTTTTTATCTTTGAGTGTCTGTTTCCAGAAGTTCTACTGAAATATCATAATCATATACTATGTTAATTTTATCATTTTGGGTGATTATTAATCCCTTACGTAACAAATCATATTAAACAGTGAATATGTAAGTGTTTACATAATAAAAATATGGAATGTTAGTCCATATATATAAAAGTCTAAAACTAAAGAGGTCAACCAGATTGCTTGCAGGAATGTGATCAGACTAGAGACGCTAAAGATGACGTATACAATAAATATGTAAGCTAAGATAACATGCCGTCACCTGTAGTCATTCAATTGTTTATAAACATTAGTCCAAGCTCCCTGCTTGAGACAACTACCCGACCTATTATTCAAACGGCCTACGTGATCTGTAGCGTGTCTCATTTGATTGTGTGTTCGTATGAAACTATGTCATCTGATAGTATGTTCATATGTTCGAACTACTGTCTGTTCCTTCATAACTTGTAACAGAGATGGTAGACAAGCAGAACAGAGTTAGCTATCGTCATTAGAAGACCTGTACCTCTTTACCTAAGCTTTATCATGTAGAGGAATAGGATTAGCCATCATCATTGGCAGAAGCGATCAAGCTATCGTCATAGAAGACTTGTACGATCATACCTGATCTTCATCATGTAAAACTTCAGAAGAATATACTATTTTTATACCTTGTGTTTTCTACAAGAACCTCACCGAACCATGAGTTTAACACATCGTCGTAAAGATAATACCGACTTCGTAAGTGATCTACAAAACCCCAGACACTCCATTGAAGATGGAAGTGCAATACCAACCGACTTAGCATATAGATTATCGCTAGTCTAACATTACCTCATAGGGCGCCTTATCATACAAGGCACAAGCCCTAATAAATATGCGTTTACGCAGTGGACGTCTGTATTTATACAGATGCATGGATAGGGTCGTTAAGCACCGTAGTGACAAGAAAACACACAAAAAACAAGTGGAACACCCGTACAAATCTATATAAATTAGAGGTAACACTATTTCGGGTCATGACAATAAATGCTCCTTTGCAAGTCCCGATCGCAGTTTTAGCCTTGAGTTTTTTGAGTTATATAAAATATCGAACCTCAATGACTCAACTTAACTTTAAAAAATATGGCTGGATTGCAAGGAATAACATGTCTGTAAAAAAACTTTCATCAGGCTAAATGCGCTGACCAGGATCCCTCACTATTTCAAATTTTAGCAAAGAATGAAGTACAAACAGTTAATATTGAATGCAGTAGTGATAACTTGCTTTATAGTAATCGCTCAGTTCCTAATAGTTCGTCATTCATTGCTTTATACGTAACCAGCAACATAATGCTAAAAACACACAATACGTTGCCGATGGTAATAAAGAGAAGGATCCTAATTATTACAAAAAGAAATAGAAACAGTAGCCGTTCAGAATCAAACAAGCAAACTCGGACTGTGTCACCTAGTCAAGCGGTCAAGGTCAGTTAAATCTGCCGAGTTTTCAAAGCAAAGCAAATTCCACACAATAAGCGACTCTAGCAGAGTGGGGAAAAGCGATGTTGGTTCATACATACCGATATCTTTTTGAATTAAAAAGGATTTTTCCTATGAAACACACGACCGTATAAAGTAATCAGAGCAGGTTTTCGTTTTTTTTAATACGTAAGTTATTATAAGTAGTGGTGGATAAAGCCCGACTGTACGCGCCGTAAAAATTAGAATATCTTGTTTATTTCTTTAGTAGACGTAATATCCTGTATTTACGGACTCACGTCTGTTGTTCGAACTTCTCTAATGAGAAGTCCGGAGCGACGAGCGCTTACAGATACCTCTATAGTTATAAAAAACATTGATCTGTATCTAGTGTAATTGTAAGATTCATCTAGGGGTATACAAAATATTATCTTACATCCTGCAAAATAAGGCGTGTTTATCAAAGGAAAATCCTATAAACCTTCAAACATATTAAAATCCGTTGAACAAAAATGAGACAGTTAATCAAATAATAACTTATATAAAAGGAACAAATACATTTGTCTCATAAATCGTAAAAACATTGTTCAAATGACCCAACAGAATTCTCCCACAACCACAGTCGTAGTTTGCACGCAAAATCTCGAGAAGCATGCACCCTCGAATGTCTTAGTGCGTGTAAAAAGACTTTGCTGGGAAATGAAATTTAATCCTTCCCGACACTCTGAAATATAACGGTTTCCGCGAACAAAGCCCTAAAAAGTATACATATCGTGGATACGGAAGTTATAAATATCGCATTTTTTATTGTTGCTAGTTTTTAATCACGCCCAACCAGTCGTGGATGAATCTCTCTGATAATCTATCTAAAGTAATATCCGTAAAGTCATTCAAGCAGAGGTGATTCAGCAGAATTTTTTTTATCTTCTACCTGAATACCAGGAAGTTTCTCCACTAGCGAGTGATCTCTGGGAGAAAACGGATGTCATTGAAAACAAAATACGGTCTAAGGACAAACATAAAGCTATATACGTACCTTCGTGTAGAACCCCAATGAAATTTCAAAATAGAGATAATGACGAAGTTGAAATATGTTAGTAATAGGAGTCATTAGGAAATCAAATAAGCCCATATAATTTTTCCCTCAAACGTCATGCCATAAAAAGATCGGTGGACTTGGCGGTATCTGCGTAGATAGCTGACGCTTAAACAAGGAAACGACTCCCGATAGTTTCCAGTGCCATGTACCGACGGAACTCTTATCTCTGTTAGGAGGTTAGAATAAATTTTTTTTCACCAACTTGGACTTACTTAAAAGCTTTTACCAGATACCATTACCTAAGTGATTGTACCTCATACACCGTTTCAGCACACTCAGGGGACATTATCAATTTTTACGTATGCCTCCGGCTTACGTTGCGCCCCAATTACAATATAGTGTTTGGAAACTTTTAGGGGATACCCTACATGCTTATATGGTTGGTCTTATAATCTTTTCTAAATACCTTAGAAGTACATTCACATAAACTAGAGCTAGTGCTACAGAGACAAAGACAAATAATCTCAGAGTAAAATATCTAAATGCGAGTTTTTAAAAAACCGAACATGTTTATCTAGGTTTTATGTGTACTAGTCAAGGTCTTAAAGTAGTCCATGGTTAACGGTTTGTCCGGCTATTCATAACTTTCCGGTACTTATTAACGTAAAAGGGGGATACAGCACTTTTGCGCTGTAGTGGGTATTACAATCGTATGCAAATATGTAACTCTTCAATCATGACAGCTCCTTTAACAGATCTTACGAAGAAGAGCGTAGATTGATTATGGTCTAAAAAGCATCAACAGGCGTTCGATATCTTAAAAGCGGAATAATGCAGCTTACCTAACTTAAAAATCCCTGATTTAAATAAGGAATTTTTTTTTTATTGCAACAGACGCCTCAGACCAAGGGGTAAGAGGGATACTACTTCAGCAATATGATAAACAGTTCTTTCCTATAGCTTTTATTCACGTAAACTAAAGCCCTCTGAAAGTAAATATGCAGTAATAAGCAAGGAAGGGCTAGGTATCTTTAACTCACTAGTACATTTTAAGTTCATAATCTATGGCTATCCTGATAAAGTCCTTACTGAACATGAGTCCTTTACCGAGTTTTTCAAAGGCTTTAATCACAGTCCAAAAGGAACTCGGTGACAAATGATCATTCAGGTCTTTGGAGCCAAGTTAAGATATCTACTGGAAAGCAATTATATAGCTGACGCATTATCCCGCAATCCCGCACCATACAGCAAAGACCATTAATTAGACTAAAAGATATAGAAACATCCGTGCCTATTGTTAAAACGTATCTAAACAAGAAAATTCCTTAACCCAAGAGATCGCGAGCATTGAATATCTGGGTTGGAGCGCAGAACTGTTACAAACTGAACAAAGCAAGAGTCAACAGACATAACCCAAACAATAAACACTTCGAACGGAAACAGAGTCAGCAGCAAATAAACACCAAACAATAAACACTCGAAACGGAAACAGGGTCAGTGGCTAGGCAAAAACAATAAACACTTCGAGCAGAAACCCTAAAGCAAAAGTATATTTTAAGTATGTGTATCAGAATAATGTAATCAAATGTAATATTATATGTAGGTCCGTGACGAGGAAAACCCGAAGAACACAGCAGATGACTAACGACCAGGTAGTAGTAATAATCTCTTTCATACCAATCGTCATAAACTGGTTGCATTCCGTCATCCAGGGTTCCCTACTATGTCACAGAAAGCCAAATCACTGTTTTACTGGCCCCCCTACAATGCTTACAGATATAAAAAAGCACATAACTAATTGTAACCCGTGTCATGAAAACAAGGGATACACTAAGACACCTGTCAGTTTAGGGGCCTATCCTGTGCCAAATCAATCCTTGAAAGAATATACGTTAGATTATTAACAGAGTTACGAGTCTGACAGAGGGAATAAACACTTCTTAGTGTTAATAGTTCCTTGACACGTTATATAGAATTAATAGCACTAAAACAAACACCGCAATTGAGTGCGTTAGGAATATTTATGAGTGCTAAATCAGTAAACATGGAATTCAACACATAATAATCTGTGACTCGGGTGGTGTAAATCAATAATAATCTCCTTAACGTTGTGTGAATTCCTTTCCATTAAGAAAACCAATAATATATTTTATCACCCAGAGTCAATCGGTTTGGTAGAATAACGGATAATTAAATAGGAAGTGTCAATGTCTTACGAGTTACAACTCGTGATATACCGAACTGGATTATAGCGGTTCTCGCGGTTTAAATACCATATCATTCATATCTTGATACCGCAAGTAGCCTTATACGGTACGCCGCTAGAACACTCTTCCACATATTCAAGCCAACCATAATTATCAAATATATAAAAAAAAATATATTATATATATAAATAAATAAATATAAAAAAAATACAATAAATATGGATACAAGTGGAGTCAATATAATACACTCCGTAAGAAGTCGGAAGGGTTACAAATTATAATAAAAAAGGAATCACGATAAAATCAATAACGCTTTAGTAATGACAAATAAGCTAAAAGTTCAAAACACATATCCAAAATCTACTGACATATTGTCTGTCCCGGTGATATTATATTCGTAGTCAATGAAAAAAAAAAATTAAATAAATAAATAAATAAAATAAAATATAAATAAATAAATAAAATAAAAGAGCTTTTAAAGTACAGGAAGTCTAGAAGTGAAAATGTTATCTATGAATAATCCTATATGAATCTTATACAGGGCTAATAATATATATAGAATTTGTATGGAAACCTATTTCACTATAGTTTGAATAAGGAATATTTAATTTAACACAATTCCAACATGAAACTAATATATTGTTCAATTTTGGTACTGTTTTTTTTTTCAGACATTATTCTCATGCGGGTGGAGAATTAAAACCAAAAAAATATCATTTGAAAATACTAAAGTCGTACTCTTACAGCACGTAACGTAACTCTTAAGCTGGTGACGACGTCATCAGTTCTAGAAGGTCTGTCGCGTTTGCCGTATCAGCATTGATTCCTTTAACCTCAAATATCTGCTTGCACAGGCTTCATCTCGCGTTTTGCAAAGCAGATTTGACTGGAGAAAAGGAATGCTTAGTTCATGAACTTCACATGTGGTTCATAAGGTCCAATAGACAGGCCACATTAACATCTTCTTATCCGTGTGTGTAATGCAATTAGTTAAGGACTTGCAATCATTAAAATTAATAAAACAAAATAAGGAAAATAGAATTTCTATAACATCAAAATGAATTTAATTTTTTTTTTTTCTGAACCTCATAGACATTTAGAAGTATCAAGTCATGGGAAAATGTCGCATTTTCTTGAAAAACCCAAAGTTTATATAGAAATTAGTACATAGTGGGTTTTTTCGTTGCATCTCCTACCTATTATAGTTTTTAAAAATTAACCTCAGAGGATGCGCGCGGGAAAATTGAATATGAAACTTTTGTTAGGGCACAGGAGGATCAGATTTTATCACAACTTAATTTCAGTTAGCATAGAGAAATACAGAATCATGATTAATCTTCTCTTTGACTCTTATGTTGCCTGGCAATCTTACAAATAGCTCCGTTCACACTTCTTTGTCTAGTAACTTCCTACAGTAATATCGAATTTCTTTGGGATTCGTATTGAATATCTGTTTATTTTTTATAATTATGGATATTTTTTTTTACAGTCCTCATAGACATGGATAGGTTCACTCATTGTTAATGCCATGGATAAAAAAGTTTGTACAGCTGACTCTTTTGAATTCCAATATATCAGCGAATTCATGTGGGTTAAGTCTGGTCTAAATGGCTCTCCCCTCCCCTGTATTTGGATGTTGTCTGAATTTATGTTTGCCCTTGTGACAAGTATAATTTCACTTGCAGGCTGATTAATGGAACCTGGTTACAGTATCCTGCAGTACGAGAGTTTCACATCGCAACTTCAAAAAATCGTTCGTCGCAGCGGACGACTACAGTCAAGTAACAACCGCCTACAATGTGAAAGGAATTTCATGGACTTCTTCGACCGACACCGTATCTCGTCGTTAATCTCGTTTTCATGCGGAACGCTCCAGCGGCTGTCGGAATTCGACTACAAAAGGGACATACTTCCGACAATTACGACCTGAAGGATATTCAACTCTACTTTGCTGGCGAAGGACTCGTGCTGGGGATGTTTTTTTATTCATCGCGAACGTAATCGTGTAGCTTAGGATGCAGAGAATAAGTTATGAGCGCAAAAATAGAACGTTGGGACCCGCCCAGGCAAATTTTCCCCTTGTTTTAACCATTGAAAAAGGCCGTTTCATTGGGCTATAGGTGGTTGTCTGGAACTGTGGTAATGGACGAAAAGTGGTTTCGAAAGCTAGTTAAATGTGAAGTAGTATAAACCTCGGTCATGTCATCCTATATATATTAAATGATCATAAATAACAGAATCGAAATATATTTTTTATTTTTTGCGTGTACGCACTTAGGAATACTAATATAATAAATGATTCAAAATAAAATAACGGAATTCGAAACTATATCTTGTGCGGTGTACGCAATAGGAATCTATTTAAAGTGCACATATATTCAATCATAATTATATGAATCCATATACATATGTATAAACAAATCAGGTAGCCTATAATCAATGTTACCTTTTATCTTACCAATATCTGCAGTTATATATGAGTTAGTATATTGATTAATGAATCAGATACATAACAGTTAGCATAAAAATCAACGAATCAATCAGCATAAACATTAATAATTTTATCAATTCATATATGAAATTTTTTATCAGTTAAAATATGATTTTTATCATGTTAATCTTCATTCTATGCAATTATCAGAGTACATTAGTATTTTCTGTAGCATATGTATCTTAATGAGATGAAGTGAAAAAACTGTATCATTATATATCACGTGATCACTATTATTTACCAATATCATTGTTTTATATTTTATTACTTGAATCAATTCATGTACACCATGAAATTTTATTTACTTATATATATATATATTCACATAGTGTCTGTATCACACTCCTATAAGTCAAATGCAAGTCAAGTTTGAGTTATTTTCAGTGGTTGGTTTTGGTAGCTGACCGAGCTGATGTAAGTGTTTACATAATAAAAATATGGAATGTTAGTCCATAATTATAAAAGATTGCTTGCAGGAATGTGATCAGACTAGAGACGCTAAAGATGACGTATACAAATAAAAAAGTATGCTAAGATAACATGCCGTCACCTGTAGTCATTCAATTGTGTTTATAAAACATTAGTCCAAGCTCCCTGCTTGAGACAAACTACGGCCTACGTGATCTGTAGCGTGTCTCATTGATTGTGTTCGTATGTAACTGTCATCTGATTGTATGTTCATATGTTCGAACTACTGTCTGTTCCTTCATAACTTGTAACAGAGATGGTAGACAGGCAGAACAGAGTTAGTGATCGTCATTAGAAGACCTGTACCTCTTTACCTAAGCTTTATCATGTAGAGGAATAGGATTAGCCATCATCATTGGCAGAAGCGATCAAGTTATCGTTATTAGAAGACTTGTACAATCATATCTGATCTTCAGCATGTAAAACTTCAGAAGAATACATATATTTTTATATTTCGTGTTTTCTACAAGAACCTCCTCACCGAACCATGAGTTTAACACATCGTCGTAATAACCAACAAGATAATACCGACTTCGTAAGTGATCTACAAACCCCCAGACACTCCATTGAAGATGGAAGTGCAATACCAACCGACTTAGCGTAAGATTATCGCAGTCTAACATTACCTCATAGGGCGCCTTATATACAAGGCACAAGCCCTAATATATATATATATATATATATATATATATATATATATATATAAGCAGCTGTATATCTTTTCTCTTGTTTTTATCGAATAAACAAATAAAATTCCCGCCCTTAATGATTTAACCAATTAATAAGCATTTTCCTTCCCATAAATAGTAAGAAGCGCCTCAATGGCGTGGTCGGTATGGTGTTGGTCTGCCACCTCGTTGGCTGCTAGTTCGATTCTCGGACATTCCATTGAGGTGTGAGAGAGGTGTATTTCTGGCGATAGAAGTTCACTCTCGACGTGGTTCGGAAGTCACGTTAAGCCGTTGGTCCCGTTGCTCAATAACCACTGGTTCCATGCAATGTAAAAACACCACACAAACAAAACAAACAAACAAACATAAACATTAAGAAGAAAGTTGATAGGAGCGTCAACCTTCTTCATGGAAAAGAGACTGTAGGTTCAGGAAATTCTGAGTATTTCTGTCCAGGATGCATCGAATTTTTATACATGATAACCTCAGTTTCTATAAATATATTCCACCGATCACTACTGGAAAATAGAGTAGATAACTCAGCAATGAGTCTTGATAATGCCTATAAAAAAGGGATGATACTAACTGAGTGGATGAGACTCTGTCCATTAAGCAGATGGGGTCGAGGATGAGTTTGATAATGTATCTCGTCATCTAAATTGAAGATGGTATTTTAATCCCCATTTTCCGGGAGATAAAAGGGTTTCGTATTCCTCTTTTCACAGTGCATTAGGAAGTCTGATGTTCTCCCGTAAAACGGCATTGTTTGTCTGTTATACCGGCAGTTCATTCGAAATTCTAAATGCTATGGTAAGTAAGGAATTGTTGAGTTTGGTATATCTGTTTATTCGAATGTCAGTACCTACATGATTTTTATCTTCATTACAAACCAACGTGGGTGAAGGTAAACGGGATTTTCTCTTATTATTATTATTATTATTATTGTTATTGAAAAGGGGGACCGAACAGATTCCCGAAAGCTATCTGTACAGTTATATCTTTGAATATATGTACCTATACATAACTGTGGATTTGTTTCTGGATTATTATTATTTTTTTTTCTATTATTAGTATTATATTATTATTACTAGCAAACATATGCATGCAGAAATTATGTATGATAAATTCGTAAAGTAACTAAGTCTACGGGCAAAACCAACCCCGTTTCACGGGCAGCACCATCTGCATTTCAGGGAATCCCTTCTCATCCCCACCCCCTTCGGTGGTAGAGGGGGAGGTAGGATGAAACCCCATTATAAACCATCTTAGGAGTCCCCACTATAACCCTGCCAAGTTTCATGCTCATCGGACCAGCCGTTTGGTCATGATTAAATGACAGACGGACGGAGAGACATAGCGCCAACTATAGTAAGATTATTATTGTTATATATTATTCAGAAAATGAGCCCTATTCATACGGTTAAGCCCACCACAGGGGCCACTGACTCGAAATTCAAGCTTCCAAAGAATATCAAAGGGTTCATTATTGGCGTGATCGGTATGGTCTTGACCTCCCACCTCGGTGGCCGCGAGTTCGCTTCTCTGGCATTCCATTGAGGGGTGAGAGATGTATAATACTGGTGATAGAAGTTCACTCTCTCGACGTGGTTTGGAAGTCACGTAAAGCCGTTGGTCCCGTTGCAGAATAACCACTGGTTCCATGCAACGTAAAAACACCATACAAACAAACAAACAAACATTAGAAAAAGCAGCTGACGGTAATGTAAAAGACGGAAAGAAAAGATAAAAGAACAAAGGTTTGACATTTACGTAACTGCGGTAAATAGATGTAATTTCAGTTGATTCAGAACAATTTCACATTATTCTCTGAATATTACAAACTGAATAGGGCGTCATTTCGTTGCCACAACTTCCAAATTAAGTCCCATTCAAAGATACGCTGTAGTATCTTTGGTCGTAATTTTATGGTTAAAAAGACCTTGTCCTAGGCATAGAAACCACTGGAGTTTACTCAAATCTGTCCTTTAGCGTTGCAACCTCTCTCTCTCTCTCTCTCTCTCTCTCTCTCTCTCTCTCTCTCTCTCTCTCTCTCTCTCTCTGCCACCAGAAGTTGTAAACAGCAACAGTGTGGAAGAGTTTAAAAGAAAACTAGACAAAATCATTAGGAGGACACTGTGATTGAACAGTAAAACCTGCTATTAGATATAAGTGAGCACACGATGTCTCCTCTTAGGATGGACTAAGAGACATCCCAATCCTTGTAACTCTCTCTCTCTCTCTCTCTCTCTCCCCGTGTTTCTCGGCCATTTTTGCATGCTTTCGTTAATTTTATTCATGGGAGATGCAAAACAAAGAAGAGGCTCCCCTGGACCCGCCCGAATTCGTGTGAGGATAAAATAGCCATCACGAAGAGTGCACGAAATTTGTGTGATTCCAGTTCGCTGCTTTTTTTTTTTTTTTTTTTTTTTTGTTTTTTTTTTTTTTTTTTTTTTTTTTTGCTTCCCTCCTTTGTGCGTCTTTCGGTTTAAACCGGTGCGGACAAATGTCACGCTTTTCTGAAATGTGATATATATGTGTGTGTCGAGTGCGTTAGAAATTTTAAAAGAGGAGAGGGGAAAATAAATATCACTCGTTGCTGAAATTTTGTTTTGTTGAGAGCCAATAGCTGGCGCTGCTGCGTTTTTAGTATCCCCCCTCCCCCCTCTCTCTCTCTCTTCTCTCTCTCTCATCTCTCTCTCTCTCTCTCTCTCTCTCTAGCAACATATGATCAAGTCGCTCCAGGACTTGAATTGTCCATCGTTTTTAAAGTTTAGGTTGAGAAAATTAATGCTGAAAATTGCTATGAATTGCCACACACACACACACACACACACACACACATATATATCATATATAATATGTATTATATTATATATGTATTATATATATATATATATTATATATATATATATATATCTATATTATATGCATGTATATATTGTATATTTGTGTGTGTGGCAATGCATTACAATTTTCAGCATTAATTCCTAAACCTAAACGTTAAAAACAATGGACAATTCAAGTCTTGGAGCTGACATGGTCAGATGTTGCAAGATAGAGAGAGAGAGAGAGAGAGAGAGAGAGAGAGAGAGAGAGAGAGAGAGAGAGGTGCTGTTTGGAAAACCGAGAAATTCCTGTGCGAAAGTTAGTACAAGAGAGTCGGTGAAAAGAATTTTTTTTTTTTTTTTTTCTAACAGAACATGGTCTGGTCACTTGTATAGCCGAGCATAGTTTTAAATCTTTCATTCTGAACATTTAGAAAATTATTTTCTGAAGTCTTTGTACCCTAAATGGTTTTAAAATTTAATCAAACATAAACATAAACACACTCTCGACTTCAATCGCTTATATCTTTCCATCATTATCTGCTTACTATAGTAGATTTACATCAACCGTGCATCTGATGTCTAGGCCAATCCCTTACAGGGCTGTAAACTCTGTCTCTCGAGA
Organism: Macrobrachium nipponense; assembly: GCF_015104395.2. Classification (NCBI taxonomy): domain Eukaryota; kingdom Metazoa; phylum Arthropoda; class Malacostraca; order Decapoda; family Palaemonidae; genus Macrobrachium; species Macrobrachium nipponense. The sequence continues at coordinate 32,293,587 of NC_087219.1, forward strand.
GAGTTCACATAGGCAGGATGTACGTTCCACCTCTCTTTAAGATACGTCTCTCAAAAGTATCCCTCAGGATAGGTGGAACATACATCCTGCCTCTGTGAACTCGAGAGACTGAGAGTTTCCAGCCCTGTAATTGGCTTATCAACAGCCAATCAGAGCGTCGTGAGGGACTGGCCTAGACATCAAATGCACGGTGGATGTGAATCTACTATAGCAAGTGGTACAATAATTCCCCAAAAGATAGATCAGCGAAGGAAAAAAGAATTATGTAGCCACTGAGTTCCGATGAACTTCCATACGAGCTAATGTTTCTGTAATGTGTTTGAATGGTTAAGCATACCTGCTCGTAAAACTTAGTAGTATTGGTTTGAAATTCTATTCAAACAAAACATTCTTTTCCCTGTTAAATTGTTATTTCATTTTAAAACCAAAGAACTTTCTCTCTCTCTCTCTCTCTCTCTCTTCTCTCTCTCTCTCTCTCTCTCTCTCTCTATGTATATATATATACATATTATTAATATACATATATATATATATATATATATATATATATATATATATATATATATATATATATATATTGTGCGTAAAGACATGTTTTGTTAGAATGTATATCTTCTAGAGTGCTAGGTCCCTTATCACCTTATGCCCAGTAAGATAAATAGCTCGTACACAATAGTCTTTCTTAATTCCTGTATATAAAGATACGATACCTCCACCCCACCATTCCCATTAAGAGAAAATTCAATAGCTTTTTATAGACAAAATATAATAAGAGCACTCAAAAAGGTCCAGAAAGAAGCCTTTAGTGTCATGGCGAAATTTAGAGAGAGTGCAATATCCTTCCTTGGTGAGCGAATTGCATTATGATATTGCATTGTTGGGTTCGAATTCGATGCTCTGAACCCAAAATACCCCCTTATTTTTTTTATCCAGTTTGAACATAAGTATATTTTAGAGTTCAGGAACTTTCAATGGAATATGATCGTATTGGAGTTTTGGTGAACTTTTTAGTGATTGCAACGGCCTAATAATAAAAGCGAGTTGCAATATGTTGTTGCAACATAGTGATTCAATTTTTTCCAGGTTGCAAACTAAAACTAAAAATGCAAGGATGCAATTATTACTGAAACGAAAAGTGCAAAGATGCAATGCATTGCTAAAACGAAAAGTGCAAAGATGCAATGCATTGCTAAAACGAAAAATGCAAAGATGCAATGCATTACTAAAACGAAAAATGCAAATATGCAACGCATTACGAAAACGAGAAGTGTAAAAATGCAATGATTTACTGAAACTAAAAATACAGAGATGCAATGCATTACTTCCCTAAGAACAATTTACCCTCGTATTTGGTCATTTCTTCATATTTTCATCCACTTATGTATTAATTCATTCATTTATCTCTTTTTCTTCTCTGATAAGCGATCCCTCCTTTCTGTATTTCCCGTTATCTTCTTTAACTTCTTTCATATGAACACTGTAGTCTTTGTTAGCTTAACTTTCAGATCAGTGACCCCTGTGGCCTTGTCCCATATGAATACGGGTTTATCTTCTGAATAATAATAATAATTATAATAGTAGATTTGGGATATGCCAGTGGAAATTGTACCCCAGGCATGATCCCAAGATCCCTGAAAAAGGAACGCCAACGGCCATACCACGTTGAAAGCACCGCTTCTCTGAAAAAGGAACTTGGGAGAATTAGATGCCGAAGTAGCTCCTGGACGCATGCAGAATTGTGCTGCTAGAAACATCGCACAGTGAGACAAGTGATGGACTCCTAAGGAAGGCAGGCTGCAACCCGGAATCCCACACTATAAAAACCACCCAGTCGATTAGGATGACTGTGATAGACTAAAAAAAGAAAAAAATTAATAATAATAATAATAATAATAATAATAATAATAATAATAATAATAATAATAATATACTTTATTAAAAGTAATGGCTACTTCAGCAGCGTTACACTTGTAGAGATTCTTCTCTGTTTTACGAATAGCGGCTTTTTCTGTTTAAGTAGCACAGAAAAAGCCGCTATTCGTAAAATAGAGAAGAATCTCTACAAGCGTAACGCAGTTGAAGTAGCCATTACTTTTAATAAAGTATGCTTGAGAGAGGGTCTGCTTCCTAAGAACAACCGAACAACAACAACAATTAATAATAATAATAATAATAATATAATAATAATAATAATAATAATAATAATAATAATAAATAATAATAATAATAATAATAATAATAACCTAATAAATGAGAAAAAAGTTCAAATGTGAAATCCTCTGGATATTTTGGTGAAACTTTTACATATATTTTAAACTTATAGTATTATGAAAATTCTTTTAAAAAATGTTGTAAACTAAGTTACAGCGATATTAAGATAATGATATTCATAATTTTAAGTGACAGCCTAATTAGCACAAACCTGCATTTACGATATTTTTACTCGATGTAATTTAGAAATAATCCGAAATACGTGTTTCGCAAATTAAGAATTCTAGTAGTTTAAATACTTATAAATTTACAGAGAGAGAGAGAGAGAGAGAGAGATGTATGTGTGTGTGTGCAAGTAGGGTGGATTCAATGTGTTTGTGTATATATATATATAATATATATATATATAGATAATATATATATATATATGTGTGTGTGTGTGTGTGTGTGTGTGTGTGTGTATTTATTCAAGAATTGCAATATATATTCTATAGATATATAGATATCTATAAATATATATTATATTATATATATATTAGATATATATATACCTATATATTAGTATATAATATATATATATTAATATAAGACTGTGAAATATATTCTGTTAAAAAAGAATTCCATCTAATAAAAGGAGAAAATAAAAACGCCAGAATGTAGAAAGTAAATATTTTCTGTCTAAATTTTGGCGTTTTTATGTATGTGTGTGTGTCTATGTTTTCTGTGGGGTTAAGTGGGTATGAAATCTTACGTAAGTGAATGCAAGATTCCCATACCCTATCAGAATTCCCAGTTTGTTTTTTTTTTTTTTTTTTTTTCTAACCTTTCCCGCTTCTAGCCGACTAGCAGCACCATTTACTCGTCTAACAATTCCTCTTGGACGTTGGCGAAATCCACCGACCAGATCTGTCCCTCCAGGGCGAAAGGAATAATTGAGTGAGAGACGCTTTACCCCATTTCACCTTCGTGGAGGAGGAAGAAAAATAAAATCTGCAATTAGCAGATTGCAGCTTTAATCATCCTCTTTTTCTCTTTCTTTCTTACTTTCTTTTTTCATCTTTTTTTTCGTTTCTCTTTCGTCCTAATTGCCTGATGAGACAAAAGAACCGATCCTCTGCGAAGGGAAAATTCTTCAAACTTTTCAGAGAGAGAGAGAGAGAGAGAGAGAGAGAGAGAGAGATTTTGTCATTTTGTCTTTGTTGTCGTTCAGAAGATCGCACTGATTTCTCTACCGGGTTTCTTATTCTCGCCTTTTCTTCGTTTCTTCTCTCTTTTTTTCTTAATTTCTTCTTCTTCTCATATTACTTAGATGTAACCAAAAGAGAGTTGTAACTCTTCTCTTCAAAGGTTTTTATATGTGTGTGTGTACGTATGTTATATATATATATATATATATATATATATATATATATATATATATATATATAGAGAGAGAGAGAGAGAGGAGAGAAGAGAGAGAGAGAGAGAGAGAGAGAGAGAGAGAGAATAATTCCAAACTTTAAATGAAGTCAAACAGAGAGAGATAGAAAAATTTCAAAACGTTAACAGAAAATACACGTAATTATGACAATACGCAAAAGAAAAAAAACAGTTATTCTGAAAGGAATTACCTTCTAAGTACCCCCTTTTTTAAACAAAAACAAAAGAAACAAAAAAAACAAAAAACGCTTTTCTTTCAAGATCTCTGAATTTCCTCTTTTCTTTCTTGAAACAGCATCTTCTCGGAGAGCAAATTAAACAAACGGGGTTGTGCTGACCTCCCACCCGAAAAGGCCTCCCTCTCCCCTCTTCCTCCCTCCTCTCCCTCCCTCCCTCCCTCCGCCCTCTCCCTCCCTTCCCCTCCCTCCCGTCAGAGGAAATGAGAAGCCATGAATTCCTAAAACCTCTTGTTTGGGGAGTCTGAAAAATACCTCGGAGAGGAAAAAAAACATTCGTTGGAATAGCTTTCCTCGCAGCTTCTTTTGAGAAGAGGAGATAAAGGGCTTTTTTTCTCTCTCCCGGTCTGTTAAAAAAATAAAAAAAGTCAGTCGCTAATTACGTCTTGGCTTGTTGGCTAGTTTACAAGACTGTTATAAAAATAAAAATAAAAAGTCCCAAGATAAAGTCCTCGTTTTGATACCCTCTTGTCTAGTTTACAAAATTATTATAAAAAAAATGGTGATATAAAGTAACAATTATGACATTCTGTACTCTAACTAAAGTATAGATTTCAATCAGATCGTACCTGACTTTGAGGTGTACTGTAGACATTTTTTGTTGCGAAAATTGAACTATAATACTTATCATTCCAATAGCTGTTGTTGCTCTAAGTCAAATACGACGTTTGGAGATATAGTAAAAATGACTGCAACTGTGATTTTCTCAAAGACAGATGTGGCCTATACAAAACTAAACTGCCTCTCTCTCTCTCTCTCTCTCTCTCTCTCTTCTCTCTCTCTCTCTCTCTCTCTCTCTCTCTCTCTGTATATATATATATATATATATATATATATATATATATATATATATATATATATACGTATGAGCCGGCCTCGTTGTGACCCAAATACATAAAGGGAAAGATTTTAGGGAAAAAAATGCAGAATAACTTACCTTAAAAGGTTTGCTTTGGGTTAGATTACTCTATAATAAGGTCGCCATTGAAAACCCAGCAGATTAATCTACATTACATTTATTTACACGACAGTTGTAAAGCAAAGCAACTAGGTCGCACGTTGACCACTCTTATTTCTCACGAGGGGAGAGCTGGCTAAAATAAGATTAACGTAAATGCTGGCTTTCAAAATTATTCATATTATCTTGCATTAAGGCAGCACTTGCGAAGAGACTTGAACACGTGACTCAGCCGATCTGGAAAAAATCCCAGATTAGACACAAATGAATTAAAGATTTCTTGTACAAGTTACAGTCATTCATTTTTATCTAACACTGGGGAAAGGACTCTAGTGTTTAATTGAGATATGCAATGAAGATTTGTCTGGGACGATCACAAAAGGGAGACATGCGGCCACGAGGCAGTGAAAAGTTCATAAGGATATTCATTTGAGAATTAGGAGTTCGAATTGGGAAATGAAATTCAGTTTACTGGACTCTAAGGGAAACAACTGGCAATATGGCTGCATCACAAGACGTACCTGGATGCCGTAATCTGGACCGTGGTCTCAGGTATGGGCGCGCCAGTAGCGCCGTGGTAGGCCTAATGGAAGGCTGGCTGGGCAGGACGTCAGTCCTGGGTGACCGACTCGAGTGGACTGAGGCTGAATGCAGGTGTGATTCATGGGGATGGGTTCAGCTTATCCCCTTAATAGCAGGGCATCCTGGAAACAGAACATACGGCTTAGAAGTAGGCCTAATAAGTACCTAGCTAGCTACAGACTTCCCTTTGGGATACGTCCCTAAAGAGTAAGAATTTTACTCCCCTGCTCTAACAGGAAATTCCTATCTCTGGCTTGCGTTTTCCCCGTTTCCTTTGAAGTCAGCTGATTTGGGAAACATGGCTGCTCTTTTAGACTAACTAAAAAAATCAAGAAATTCTGGGTAGACGAGAGGGCAATAAACGTAATAATAATAATAATAATAATAATTAATATATATATGATGTATATATATATTACATACATATATATATAAAATATATAGTACTATATGTACGTATATATATGTGTGTGGGTGCGTGTGTGCTCTTGAGCATTTTTCAGTTTACCTTCCTCAGGTTTTACTGAGATAGTAAATGCAAAAAAAAAAAAACAAAAAAACAAAACCTTTTTCGACACAATTGCTTTCACAAGGCAGAAGTTCTCGTACTTTGCCACCACAATTATATATAAGACCACAGACATAATAAGAAACCCCCTGAAGATAGAACATTGTCTCTCTCTCTCTCTCTCTCTCTCTCTCTCTCTCTCTCTCTCTCTCAATCTCTTCAAGACAAGGCAGTTTGCATTAACTCCTACTCAGTGTCTGACCAAGTCAGCCACGACGCTCATTTTTCTGTTTCCTGTCGAGGAAAGGAAGGTCCCCCCCCAGCCAATCACCCCCCTCTCCCCCCTTGCCCCTCGAAGTTCCTCCTCCACTTCAAAGGACGTCTGTGTGTGTCCTTGACAACAATAAGGATAAACCCCGAGTTACAAAAGCGAGGATGATGCTAATGGCCAAGCATCCTCTCTCTCTCTCTCTCTCGTCTCTCTCTCTCTCTCTCTCTCTCTCTGTTTTTGTATATATACGCCTTGTTCATATTCTGCTGGTTTTGGGTAATTGTTTATCTTTACTTTTGCATTTAATTTTGTTATTATTATTATTGTTGTTGTTGTTATTATTATTATTGTTATTATTATTATTATTATTATTATTATTATTATTATTATTATTATTATTATTCTTGTTTCATGCAAAGACTTCCTGTTTTTCATAAGATCTGTATGATAATTATATAGTTAATATAATAATAATAATAATAACAATAATAATAATAATAATAATAATAATAATAATAATAATAATAATAATAATAATAATAATAATAATAATAATAATAATAATAATGCACTAGGCACGATCCCAAGATCCCTGAAAAGGAATCTAGAAAAACAACTAGAGGCTGAAGTAGCTCCAGGACTCATGCAGAGAGTGTGATCCTAGAAACGGTCGCACATAGTAAGAAAAGTGATGGACTCCTAAGGAAGCAGGATGCAACTCGGAACCCCACACTATAAATACCACCACCCAGTTCGAATTGGAGGACTGTGATAGAGCAAAAAAAAAAAAAAAAAAAAAAAAAATAATAATAATAATAATAATAATAATAATAATAATAATAATAATAATAATAATAAATAATAATAATAATAATTAGAGCAACAATAACAAAAACAACCAACTGGCCTTTTTAGAATTTATAAGGTTTAACCACTGCTATAAAAAAAACTGTCTATACACCCAATGATCATTATATAGTTAGTATTAATAATAATAATAAATAATAATAATAATTAGAACAACAACAACAACAAAAATAACCAACTGGCCTTTTTTATAATTTATAGTTCAATTCGAACCTGCTATGAAAAAAAAAAAAACTGCCTATACACCCAGCGTCTTCAGGAGTTGGCACAGCCTTGTTCAACACAGGTAACTGGACCAATTCGAAGCGAAAGTCAATACGAAGACTGTATCTAAAGTCCTACACCATCTCGAGACAGCAATTCAGCAGAGCATTTGATCGTAAATATAATATACGACGCAGCTCCACCCGTCCGATCTCAAAGCACTTTTCTAAATTGGATTAGAAAGTCCAAGAGGCTGTGTGGGGGGGGGGGGGGCCGGCGGTAGGAGAGGGAGGGGGGAGGGAGTGACAGGGGCCGGTGGAATGTAAGGGAAAGGTTGTTTCCCCCCCCCCCGCCCTCTCTCTCTCTCCCTCTAGTTAAGGATACATGAGACAGACAGGGAACGAGACTCTCTCTCTCTCTCTCTCTCTCTAGTTAAGGATACATGAGACAGACAGGGAATGAGACTCTCTCTCTCTCTCTCTCTCTCTCTCTCTCTGGCACATTAAAGATACATGAGACAAAAATGGAAAGAGAGTTAGAAAAACATAGCGGCCGGAGTGAATTAATATTTTATTCGTCTTCACCTGTTCTCCTTGGCTGTTTCTTATTGATATTTTCGTGTTTTTCTTGGTCGCTCTGATCTTTACCTGTTCGTCTCTTCTCTTGGGTCGTTTTCGCCTTTGGGTATTTCTCTTTTTTTTTATTACGTTGATGGTGCATTATGCTTGTCCCACAATAAAAATAAAACTACTACTGCTGCTACTACTACTACTACGCAATAATAATAACTAAATAATAATAATAATAATAAAATAATAATAATATAATAAAATAATAATAAAATAAGCTAATAACAAAAATCAACAGTACCCATTTATACCAAATAAGAGAGAGACGTAGAACATAAAAACGGAATAATAATAATAAATAATAATATATGATAATAATATATAATAGATACAAAAGTAAAGATATTTACCAATTATACAAATAGAGAGACGTTAAGAATAAACTCAACTTATTATTATTATTATTATTATTATTATTATTATTATTATTATTAGGACTCCTATGGAGGCAGGATGCAACCCGAACCCCACTATAAATACCACCCAGTCGAATTGGAGGACTGTGATAGAGCATAATATAAAATAATTTTAAGATACATAAGACAGTTACCCAGTTATACCAAATATGAAAAAGACATTAGAGTCAAAAAAGGAATAATATAATAATAATAATATAATAATAATATAATAATAATAATAATAATAATACTTTAAGATACAAAGTGAAGATATTTAACCCAATTATACCAAATATTAGCGAGACGTTAGAACATAAAAACAAACGGATATTTAATAAATTTTAATAATAATAATTAAAATAATAATAATATAATAATAATATATATAACTCTAAATAGGATACAAAAATACTGTTACACAGTTATACAACTTATGAAAAACAAGACATTAGAATACAAAAAAGGAGTAAACAATAATAATATATAATAATAATAATTAAAATAAAAAGGAATAAATAATAATAATACTTTAAGATACAAAAAAGCAAAAATAAAGTTCAGTTACTAGTTATAAACGCAATTATGGAATAGTAAGCATTAGAATACAAAAGAGAATAACTAATATAATAATAAAAAATAATAATATGAAGGTAGGAGAGACCCTCTCTCAAACATGTTTTTTGTTAAAGATGATGGCAGGCATCATGGAATTGATTTTATATATGGTCTTTTCAATTCTTCTTATTATTCTCTTCTCATCAGGGCTGAATATTTGCTAATAGCTGGCCGATGGTTTCATAGTCTCGGTGAAAGAAATGTTTTCTAAAAATAATAATTTATTGATATGATAACAAAAGTGTTAACAAATCTTAGTCTAAGGGTGTAACGGAATTCCAACGTTTCCAACCGTATCATCGGTGCATTTTCAAGGAAGGTGAGTTTTGTTTCAACTGATTGAAATGGGGTCGTTTCGGCGGTATTTATTGTGTCCCAGGCTCTGTCTGATGGGGGCGCTGCATTTTCAATGGCTGAACAGAGGATTAAGTCCCTGATCAAGCCGTTCCCTTGCAGAGTTGGAAGCTCGGCACTGACTCTCTCGTGCGGACGCTGGAGACTGGGGGGGGGGGGGGGGGGGGGGGGGGGGGGGGGGGGGGGGGGGAGCGTAGTATTGGGAAGGTCATTGCCGATAGACGGGGGCACCTGATTGGCCCGTTCGATCGGCTCTATGGTGCTGGGCGGGGGGGGGGGCGGGGGGGGGGCGCCCTTCGTTGCCACCGGCTTAGGAAGGCGCCATCCATAATTCATCAATTGCCAAAAACGGTCCCACAATAACCAGGATATTAGGAATGACTTATTATTCCTAATATCAGAATTATCGATAAGGCAGCAGACCACCGTCGCCTCCGCCTCTTGGGAGGCCCTACTAGCACATCGGAAGGAGAGACCCAGCCTCAACACCACCCAAGAGACTTCACTCCTCCCGACGGTGGCACGAAGGGCGCCGCCCGCCAGCACCATAGAGCCGATCGAACGTCATCAGTGCCCCCGTCTATCGGCAATGACCTTACAATACTACGCTCCCAGTCTCCAGCGTCCGCACGAGAAGAGCAGTGCGAGCTTCCACCTCTGCAAGACGGCTTGACTCAGGGACTTAATCCTCTGTCAGCCAATGAAAACGCAGCGCCCATCAAGACAGAGCACCTGGGACAACAAATAATACCGCCGACGACCCCATTTCAATCAGTTCAAGCTCACCTTTCCTTGAAAATGAACCGATGATACGGTTGGAAACGTTGGAATTCCGTTACACCCTTAGACTAAGATTTGTTAACCACTTTTGTTATCATATCAATAAATTATTATTTTTAGAAAACATTTCTTTCACCGAGATATGAACATCGGCCAGCTATTAGCAAATATCAGCCTGATAGAAAGAGAATAATAAGAAGAATTGAAAGACAATATAAAATCAATTCCACTGATGCTGCATCATCTTTAACAAAATAAAAATAATCAATAATATAGGGTGACTGATAAATTGAGTTAATTTTTATATTGTATGTATATAAAGTTCACTCAAAATATGCAACCATTCTATTTTACAGGACTCTCTTAAGAGAGGGTCTACTTCCTTCTATAATAATAATAATAATAATAAATTTTGAGAACAGAGCCTATGCTAAATAATATTTATGCAAACATGCCATCAATTGGAAATCTATCTTCCTTAGATGTCCTTTTGTCTTCCTAAATAAAGAAATCTTTTTGAAAAAATATCTATATTAAAGAAAGTCAAATTCGATAGTTTCAGTCCTCCCCCAAAAAGCTATTGCTCCTCGGGCGAACGTCAGCCAGGTAACCCCCCCCCCCCCCACACTATGACGTCACTCATGGTGGTAACCACTGGCATACGAGACAAGCATGTTACCAACTCTTTATGCGTTAATAAAAAATGCACTAATCTAACTCTAGTAAATTCACATCAACCGTGCATTTGATGTCTAGGCCAGTCCCTTACGACGCTCCCGATTGGCTGTTGATAAGCCAGTGACAGGGCTGGAAACTTCAGTCTCTCTCCAGAGTTCACATAGGCAGGATGTTTGTTCCACCTCTCCTGAAGGATATTTTTGAAAGACGTATTCCTCATCAGAGGTGGAACATAGATCCTACCCATGTGAACTCTCGAGAGGGACTGCGAATTTCCTTCCGGCCCTGTGACTGGCTTACCAACAGCCAATCAGGTGCGTCGTAAGGGACGGGCCTAGACATCAAATGCACGGTTGATGTGAATTTACTATGGTCTATAAGTTATAACTGCAAATATTCTGAATATCAACTTGCTTTTTTTGTTTTAACAACCAATTACTTTTATTCAGTCAGAGCTGCAACGACCCAAAACGTTCATATTTTTCCGTTAAACTATAACTCGAAATTCATTCCTGTACGGCCAATTGACGTCCATACCTATCTGTGCCCGGCTTAATTCTCAACAATCAGTGGCCTGTGTGTTCCCAACTGCATAGTCTACTAGATTGAATGTTTTATGTTTCAAACTGCACGATCCTGTAAAACGCTAGGCTTATGCTTTCCAATTTGTATTCCGATGGAGTGTGATCGCTTTTTAATAGACAGCTATATACGTAGGTCCATAGAATGAGGGGCTTGTGTACTATTTATTTTTGCATTAGTAGAGTTTCACGACTTCTCAGCTTCGTATTCCCGTAGAATCAAAATGTTGCAAGGTTCAAATAACCAACCAAGCAGGTCTGTGCTTTCTGTTTATATGGTTCTATAGTAGATTCACATCAACCGTGCATCTGAAGTCTAGGCCCGTCCCTTACGGCGCTCCTGATTGGCTGTTGATAAGCCAATCACAGGGTTTGAAACTCTGTCTCTCTCGAGAGAGGGTTCTGAATGTATGTTTCACCTCTCCTGATGGATACGTCTTTCAAAAGTATCCCTCAGGCGAGGTGGAACATACATCTTGCCTATGTGAACTCTCGACGGACTGAGAGTTTCCAGCCCTGTGATTTGCTTATCAACAGGAAATCAGGAGTGTCGTAAGGGACTGGCCTAGACATCAGATGCACGGTTGATGTGAATCTACCATGGTAAGTTCAGGGCTTACGCGTTCCCAGCTGAACGTCTCCATAGAATCAGAGGCTAGTGGCTTCAAATGCTAACTCCATTGTCCTTTCCCGCTATCAAGCGAAATCTTCGTTAAAAGGAAATTCGAAATGACCGAGGAGAACGAACGCGGATAAGGTTTGTGAGGAAAATGATTTCGGTCGTCGCAGCCTTCTAACGGATGAGATTTATAGCATCATTGCTTAGGCCTAGTTGGTTGTATAATTTCGTTCAAATAGAGTATATTTGTTCTGCTTCAGTCAATTCCTTATCACCACTACTCAAAGTCTGCCTAGGAACTAACTCTCTCCTCCTCAACTTTAAAACATCCTCTTTGAGCAACATAAATATTAGCGCCTCGGTGGCGTGATTGGTATGGTCTTGACCTGCCACCTCGGTGGCAACGAATTCGATTCTCGGACATTCCACTAAGGTGTTAAAGATGTGTATTTCTGGTGATAGAAGTTCATTCTCGACGTGGTTCGGAAGTCACGTAAAGCCGTTGGTCCCGTTGCTGAATAACCACTGGTTCCATGCAACGTAAAAACACCATACAAACAAAGAAACAAACAACATAAATATTCTTATTATTAATGTGCTTCCCGAGGTACATATCCTTATCATATCCCCTAACACCATTTTGAAGGCCACCAGAGAGAAACAATACCAAAACGCTAATCCTTCCTTCCCTACTTAACGCAGCTGTACAAAAGTTCATGGACCAGGTCCCATTTCCGTTGTTTTATCATCTCACGTCCCTTCCCTGTGATGCTGACTACGTTGAACGTCCCAAATCTCAAAGGTTGGGGTTTTTTCTTGACTCACAACCGCTTGTGACGTGGTAACCCTCTCAATAGCCACAGGACTGTTGGAAAGATTTATCCGCGGAGAGCATCTGGGGCGACGTCCTTAGAATTTGTAGCAAGCACAGCCGCTCGTTGCGCAATTTGTTTTGGCAGATGTTTTGTGTGGACGGGTGTCCTTCGTGCTCCAACCCTCCCTGTTTGTACGGGCTTGGGGGAAGAGTAAGCACATATAAGAGAATACAGTCTTTATTGGGTTTGGGGAAGATGAAAGGCATCCAGGTTTAATCTTTGCTAAGGAATAGCAATGCACAGCTATAAACAGCAACCACTTTTTGAGCAAGTCCGTCCCCGAAGCTAATTCCTGTTCCTCCACAGAAACTGGCATTATTGTATATATATATATATTATATATATATATATATATATATATATGTATATATGTATATATATAATATATATATATGGTATATATATAATATATATATATATATATATAATATATATATCGTTGAAAATAAAATATAATAAAGTAATAATCCTCAAAGAAAGCAACTCGGATGGTTTTGTTTATGTTATATATAATATATTATATATATATATATATATATATATATATATATATATATATATGTATATACATATCATATACATATACATATATATATATATATATATATATATATATATATATACCCACACACAATACTTGATTTCTTGAGGTTTTTCAAACAAATTCTCCAAAACCATCCGAGCCTCTACTTTGAGGATTATTTATTTTATTTATGTTATTTTCAACGATAATACGTAATGATTGAATTAATACAAAGTGTAGTTATTTATTTCATATTTTATTTTCAACGATAATCCGTAATGACTAAATTAATACAACGTATAGCGTTGATTGGATCACGGTAAAAATAGCATAGACTTCCGGCCCGATATTAGAGTTTATATTTACCCGATGCGTGAGTGCAGTCATCTCCCGGAACCATTTTTTGAAAAAAATGAAACCACGTACTAATGATGCAGGATTGCCGTAAGGCATTTGGAGAAAATAATTATGTCTGAATCATTACTGAAAACCTCCCCAATTTTTTTTTTTTTTTTTTTTTTTTTTATTTTTTTTTTTTTTTTTTTTTTTTTTTTTTTCAATCTTGAAAAGTCAGTTACCAGCGAGCGCATTTCTTCTCTTTCCAACCTGCCACATTCAGGATTGACCCTTATGAAGCCAGCCAATTATTTTCTTTCATCATTTCTCTCTCTCTCTCTCTCTCTCTCTCTCTCTCTCTCTCTGTGTGTGTGTGTGTGTGTGTGTGTGTGTGTGTGTGTGTGTGGAAGAAAGCGAATTGTTCTATAGCGCTTTCAAGCTTTTTTTTTTTTTTTTTTTTTTTAATTCCAGTAAATTTATTTTCGTTTAGGTAAAAAATTTGGAAGTTTTGAATTTTAATTTTGTACTTATCTGTGTGTATTTACAAAAAAGAACCAGACAGATCTATTTTTGTTTATATCTTTTATTTGGTTGTTTCAGATTTTAGTTTGGCTGTTTTGTTTGTATGTTTATAAGGGTTTATGCTGATTAATTTGCTCGTTAGTGTTTTTGAAGAGCTTTATTGAATACGATAACTTAATCTTCAGTAATTATACAGTGTTGCTCTTTCAGATGATGACGCAATAATCGTTATATATGTTATCAATATTCGACTTTTTTTCGTAATTAATGTAAATGAACTTCATTTATGAGAATGTCAATAAAGTTACAAAACAAATCTTGCCATCTTATATTTTGACTATTTGTTTTGTATTGATTCAAAGGTATCGTGCAGAAACTCAAAGTTGTCTCACAGAAATTCAGAGTAATCGTACACAAAGCAAAGCATCAAGTATGTGATGCCATTTTTAAAGGGTCGCACGTTTCTGTACCGGAATAATATAGTTAAATTTTCCCCTCTGTATTAAACGGAACAATAAATTGCTTTTTTTTAAACCTAAGGTTCGACAAGCCGCCCCCCCCAAAAAAAAAAAAAAAAAAAAAATATATATATATATATATATATATATATATATATATATATATATATATATATATATATATATATTCTTTGTAAACTTAAGTAATTTGATTTGAATATGAGCCGCATTAAATTTATTATTAGATTCTGACAGTCATTGTCTTAGTAACGTAAATGTACTGTATAGGATAGCGAAACGCTCTTTACTCAAAGGGGCAGAATAATGCACCAAGTGTTGTAGGTTTCTCTTTATTATTATTATTATTATTATTATTATTATTATTATTATTATTATTATTATTTATTACCACTTTTACTTTTTATAAGGAGGCCTCCTAAATGGGTTAGCTCCAGGTCTCTCAACACTTTTTTTAGGGATAAACCTGCTAGAACCAGAGCCCTACCAGGGACAAATCATTACCTAGGTGAAACCAGAATACATCGATCACTGTCACATTATGATTTTAATACCCAACAGCTACTTGGCAGACCTACACAGAAAAGCTCGTCAGCAGCCTATACAACCGTCCACAGAAAGTGCACCATTCACATATGTTCTACACATCCTTTGCAGTACCTCACAAGTGTTTAGGACCCTATTTTTCAGGACCTATTTCACGCCATTTATCTGGACCCTTCTGGTACTTTGCCCCCTCCCCCTACCCCTAAACACCCCCTCTCTCTCTCTCTCCCCGCCGCCACACCCCCCCCCCCCCCCCCCCCCCCCCCCCCCGCCTTTTTCCATTACGACCTCCCCTTGTGATATATAGTAGCAAGAGAAACGGTTTGTAGTGCCTTTTTTTGCCACTGTCGCAAAAAGAGAGAGAATTAATGACTGCATCTGGAGAACGTATCGTACATCAGTTTCTTTTTTAGTTTTACTGTAAAAGAAAACTATTGAGATGGCTTTCTCTGTCCGCAATTTTCTGCCCGCCTTCAGATCTTAAAATCTACCGAGGCTAGAGGGCTGCAAATTGGTATGTTGATCATCCACCCTCCAATCATTAAACATTACAAATTGCAACCCTCTAGCCTCAGTAGTTTTTATTATTCTTAAGGTTAAATATAGCCGTAATCGTGCGTCTGGCTGGAGCATTTTTTACGTGTTATATGTACTAATTATAAAATACTGGCCCTTTCAGAAAACACTATAGTGGATAGGAATAAAAATAAAGATTTTCTTTAAGTTGTCGTTTGGTTTATTGAATATAAGAAACTCCTGAATAGACTTGATTTTTTTTTTTTTTTTTTTTTTTTTAGGAAATCATAAATGTGAACAGGATAACATTTTGCTTTTTACAGACTCCAAGTAGACTATTTCTTAGAAAGTATGGTTATGTTAATTATCAAAGAGTCTTTCTACAGCATGGAGAGCAATGTGACATTAAACGTAAGCTACAACTACAGAATCGGTTGCCATTTTTTGAAGCATGGAAATTATTATTTGACATTTTATGAAATTTTTAAAAAGTTTGTTTTTTTAATAAATGACAGAAAGATACTACATTTTAATAATAATAATAATAATAATCTAATAATAATAATAATAATAATAATAATAATAATAATAATAATAATAATAATGGAGAAACAAATCCACATTCATGGGTACAATTATGTTTAAAACTAAATCTGTACACAGAGCTTTCGGGAATCTGTTCGAAAACGAGAATCGAACAGATTCTAGAAACCACTATGTTTTTACTTATTTTGAAACATATTTCCATCCATACATAACTGTGGATATGTTTCGCCATTTCCAGACTCATGAGTATTTTTAATAATGATTATACTAATAGTAATAATAATAATAATAATCTTGCTCCCAAAATTCCTCAAGTGATCTTTCTTGAATCTTCCCTCTTCCTCCTTTTCTGTTCCTCCATTAACCACTGTTGACAAAAAAAGAAAAAAAAAACATTCCGTGAGAGCCCTGCGAAGTAATGGTCCATTCCCTGACAGGCCCCAGTCCATCCCTCACCCCCCCCCACCCCCCCCTCCCCCTTCTCTCTCTCTCTCTTCTGGTAGTTTAGCTTCCAGCTCATACTCTCTCTCTCTCTGTCTCTCTCTCTCTCTCTCTCTCTCTGCTTGGAGTTTATCTTTTAGTCACTCTTCCCAATCACATAATGCTCTCTCTCTCTCTTGTCTCTGCGTGTGTGTGTGGTGGGGGGGGGGGTAGTTTAGCTTACAGTCTCTTCTTAGTCACAAGATAATATCTCTCTCTCCCTCTCTCTCTAGTTTACCTTCTAGTTTCTTTTAGTCACATAAATGTCATCTGAGCAAATGGCCTTGTTTTTATATGGAAACTTCTCGGAATAATTTGTTACCAATTTTCGTTCGTTGTGTTTTGTGGTCTTTTCCCACTTGGCTGTTCAACTCCTCCAACTGCCTTTCTCCAGTTTTTACTTCTCTTTCCAGGTGTAGTCAGCAATCAACGTGGTCTTTTATAATAATAATAATAATAATAATAATAATAATAATAATAATATAATATGATAAAAGCCATAAACACATGGGCAGTGCCAGTAATCAGATACAGCGCAGGAATAGTGGAATGGAACGAAGGCAGAACTCCGCAGCATAGATCAGAAACCAGGAAACAAATGACAATACACAAAGCACTACACCCAAGAGCAAATACGGACAGACTATACATAACACGGAAAGGAAGGAGGAGAGGACTACTAAGTATAGAGGACTGCGTCAACATTGAAAACAGAGCACTTGGGGCAATATCTGAAAACCAGTGAAGACGATTGGCTAAAGAGTGCATGGGAAGAAGGGACTAATAAAAGTAGAAACGAAGACCCAGAAATATACAGAGACAGGAGAAAGACAGACAGAACAGAGGACTGGCACAACAAACCAATGCACGGACAGTACATGAGACAGACTAAAGAACTAGCCAGCTGATGACAATTGCAATGGCTACAGAGGGGAGAGCTAAAGAAGGCCAAACTGAAGGAATGATAACAGCGGCACAAGATCAGGCCCTAAGAAACCAGATATGTTCAAGTACGATAGACGGAAATAACATCTCTACCCATATGTAGAAGTGCAATACGAAAAATGAAACCATAAACCACATAGTCAAGTGAATGCCCCGGCACTTGCACAGAACCAGTACAAAAAGAGGCATGATTCAGTGGCAAAAGCCCTCCACTGGAGCCTGTGCAAGAAAACTCAGCTACCTTGCAGTAATAAGTGGTACGAGCACCAACCTGAGGAGTGATCGAAAACGATCAGGCAAAGATCCTCTGGGACTATGGTATCAGAACGGATAGGGTGATACGTGCAAATAGACCAGACGTGACGTTGATTGACAAGTCAAGAAGAAAGTATCACTCATTGATGTCGCAATACCATGGGACACCAGAGTTGAAGAGAAAGAGAGGGAAAAAATGGATAAGTATCAAGATCTGAAACTAGAAATAAGAAGGATATGGGATATGCCCCAGTGGAAAACTCGTACCCATAATCATAGGAGCACTAGGCACGATCCCAGATCCTGAAAAGGAATCTAGAAAACTAGAGGCTGAAGTAGCTCCAGGTCTCATGCAGAAGAGTGTGATCTAGAAACGGCACACATAGTAAGAAAAGTGATGGACTCCTAAGGAGGCAGGATTGCAACCGGAACCCACACTATAAATACCACCCAGTCGAATTGGGAGGACTGTGATAGAGCAAAAAAAAAAAAATAAATAATAATAATAATTATTATTATTATTATTATTATTATTATTATTATTATTATTATTATTATTATAAATTACCTTTTATTTATTATTTTAATGTCCTTTATTTATTTATTTATTTAGTATTATCAGTATTTTAATTTCATTTATTATTATTATTATTATTATTATTATTATTATTATTATTATTATTATTATTATTATTATTATTATTACAAAACACCCTTGCTTGTCAATAACAATGCACACGAGGCCTCTCTTAAAAATTTCCTGATAGATCGTGAATCCTCCTGAAATAATAGCAAATAAATCCTCTCAAGTCTCATGGCTACACTTACCTGTATTCCTCACAGGTAAATGCGTCCAGTTAACGTGCGTGGCCTCCAATTAACCTGTAATGCTCCCTGACATGAACCACGCCAATGAGAACGACATTTTTTTTATCGTCCAGAATTCTTGACGTATGTCTTGACGGAAGTCTATCGTATAGATAGGCTACCCTGGGGGAGTTCCCTCCACCTATGCGTCCGCCATCTTTGACTACGTTTTATAGTCTGGGCGCAAGAGCTACTTCATTTTAATGCTCCTCATTGAAATTCGGGGTAACTGCCCGCCGAGGACTCGTATTATACGCTTTAAGGCCGCATGCAGGGAACGTGCATACAAATTACAAGTCATAAATACGTGTTCTCTCTCTCTCTCTCTCTCTCTCTCTCTCTCTCCTCTCTCTCTCTCTCTCGGAAGTGTACTTAAGTATGTCTATATATATATATATATTATATATATATATATATATTATATATATATAGATATATAATATATGCATACGTAAGTACACTCCCCGTTGTAGCGTATCCTGCGATGGGAGTTGTATCGAGACTTCTGGACAATAAAGAAGTGTCTCATATATATATAATATATATATATATATATATATATATATATATATATATTATATATATAATATAGATAGATAGATAGATAGATAGATATATAGATAGATAGATAGATAGATAGATAGATAGATAGATAGATAGATAGATAAGCAAGAGAGAAGTTGGAAAGTACTGTAGATGATGTAGAAGAAGGGTTGCTGGAAGAGAAAGCCCTTGGTTACCAACAAGCGTAGGTGTACTTACAAGATGCTGGTTAGTTGCACTGCTTAAAAGGCCTTGGTGACAAATGAGCGTCATTCTTCCTTTGTATCTCTGTCCTTTTCAGCGCTTGAATATGTAGTGGGTAAGTTTAAAACCTGCCTTCAATAATTGTTTCGGTACTAATACCTGTATGAGGACTAATACCTTTTTAAGATGACTAATACCTCTAAGATGACTCATACGTGTATGATACTGATACCTGTATGATGACTAATACCTCTAAGATGACTAATACATTTATGATGACTAATACCTCTAAGATGACTAATACATTTATGATGACTAATATCTCTAAGATGACTAATACATTTATGATGACTAATACCTCTAAGATTACTAATATTTGTATGATAACTAGTACCTGTATTAAGGCTGTATACAATCCACCATGTGTATACAGTGGAAATGTTCTCAAAATTCTTAAATATGATTCCTAGCAAGAAAGAGAGAGCCCCGCTCGTGGGACTCATATTTTTCGCTGAGTGACAATATCCTTGAAATATAACTTTTTCGGGAGAAAGAAAAACATTTAAATTCTATGCATATTTCATCTCGCATTTGCAATGAGAATACACCAAAAACGTGTAAAAAAAAGAGAGAGATAAAAGTTGCTTTAGTGCGGGAAATACGACGCTGTTAACATTGACGAGAATGCATTTTATACTTTGAGTAATACTGCTTATTTTTAGGGAATTAACATCACACTTGAATTGGGCATAACATCCATCATATTTTCAATACACATTTCCGCAAATTCTGCGTCGATCTAGATACTAAATGCCTTCCGTTAACTATATTTCTACCGTGTGGACCAATGAGGAAACCCCTTTCTTACGTTTCAGTGCTGCTTCTCAGTTTAATTGTCCGTCTCTTCATTAACAGGACAAAGGAAAATGTCGTGAATATACTGTTACGATAGCTTAATTCTCTGCTTACTTATCTGTCCGTTCATTAGCAGGACTAGGTGAAAAGTCCATGAATGGATTGTTACGATAATTTTATTCTTATGTTTAATCGTCCGTCTCTTTATTAGCAGGATTACGAGAGGAAAAGCCACGAATTTTTACGATACTTCTACCAAAAGGTGGGACTCGTGAATGTAACAGCGTGTCACAGTACAGTACCTTCGCGCCCTCTGATTTTAATGGCCTCCGGAGCCCCGAGGATTTCCTCTAAGAAAGATATGAAACTTTATCGCCCAAAAGTGAGGATTTTCTCGTTCCCGGAAAGTCCTCAGCTATACTCTGATAAACTGCAGTTCTTGGTAGTTGGTTGGTTTAGATTAATCCGGCCCAGGCCCAGCACAAAGCCTGCCTAAAAGGAAAATGTTTATACAAGTACAACAAAAGGAAAACAGGAGAAACCTTACAACTGGATGTCTCTACATCTTTTCAAACAATAACCTTTGTTTTGTTTTGGTTTATTGTTCATTTTTATAGCATGCTTGATAATAGATACAGAATCTCTCTCTCTCTCTCTCTCTCTCTCTCTCTCTCTCTCTCTCTCTCTGAACCTCAAGAAACTTACAAAAGCTCTCAAACAAATCTAAAAATTCTATTATTTTATATATTTTTCATGAGAGACTTCCAATTTCAGGAGCTAAACCAAGGTTCTTGATTTTTTAATTCCTTACTGGCAAGAATTCAATCCTCACAATTTAAGCCTATGAACTTCAGACGTTTGGAAGCCTGGAGACTTGCAAAAGTCCTGAGGTTTATCCAGATCCAATCTAAATCCCCTTATTCTCTACAAGTGTGAGCCCTCTTTTATTCGTTTAACACAATAATGAAAATAATTCACCTACATGGTCTACAGAAGTATGGGCTAAGCAGGTGGCCTTTCCCTAGGGCTTCCGTCCCTAGAGAATCCCTTAGGTCCACCTGACCGGGCGGCCCTGCTTTCTATGGGTAGGTTTCTAGACTTCCCCCGTGAAGTTAAGAAACCCTGGGGTTTAATGCTTATCTGGGAAGTGTTACCCAAGGCTGCCTTCATTTCTAGTGCGGGCTAACCAAGTGGCCCTTCCCTAGGCCTTGCGTCCACAGGGGATCCCTTACGTCCACCTGGCCAGGAGAACCTGCTTTCTATGGACAGGGAAATTGACCCTACCTAACTGGGAGGCCACTCCTTGCATTTCTCTATACTGCCCACCCCAGTGGAGTCTAGATTCAAGAAACCCTGGGGTTCAAGGCTGCATTCATTGTTGAAACTGGTTCCTCTCCCTTGTGTTTTGACAGGAGCCGCCAACACGCCAGGAAGCCTCACACTTAGGTAGCCCACCTCTAGGAGGTTCAGTGGCCCTTAACTAGTCATAAGGGCCTTGCCCACTGCTGGCTTTCCTAGGGGACCCAGAGGTACACAACCAGCTGGGTAACTTACATTTGTGAGAGCCCCACAAGTGGAATGGTACCACTGGAGTGGCCTGGGGCTTCTAGACTAGTGCGGCACCTAGGATTCTTTTGGGGAAAGCAACTCTAAGGGGTTTATGGGTTCCTTTGAAGACTTCTGAGTTTCTTGTGGTCATATATATATATATATTATATATATATATATATATATATAATACATACATGTGCATATATTAGAGAGAGAGAGAGAGAGTAGAGAACAAAAGTCTCATATATTATCAAATATATATATATTTTTTTAATAAGGAGGAAATGGTGCGTTCATGAAAATTCGAGCTCGAAACCGAAAAATGTCTGCCTGCTTTTACTTATACGTATAATATACATATAAATAGTGTATATATATATATATAGTATATATATATATATATATATATATATATCTAGGAAATTCTCTTACAAGCCTTCGAGCTAAATTTCCCAGTCTATCTTAATGTAGAGACGCACTGCCTTTGTGGTTCCATCGTCAAATTACCCCAATATCACAGCCACGAAGCAATAGCTATGGTAGTAGCGTAGCAATCATTTTCGTCTCCTCTAGAACTTCAACCCTAAAGATAGGAGAAGCTCTTTGAAACAGGAGGAATTATTTTGTGAAAATAAATTCTACAAGTGTGTCAGCTTCAATGCTTATATTTTTGTATAGATAAAACTTCATCCCTTTCCTAGAGAAAATCCTCACGACTTCAGAGTCGATTGAAAATAGGGAACTTGAAGCTGTTTTATTGAGATACACACACGAGTGACGGGTTCCACTTGATGGTCTCAGATATCCTTAACGTCATTTTTCGTCTTCACTTAAGGCGGCAACAGTATTTTTCTCATGTGTATCCCTGACACATTTTGAGTCTCACGCCTCAGATCTATCCATGATTAAATATCTAATTACTTTTGCATGTAACTAACAAAAATATTCAACAAGCAACTGGAAAAGATATGTGAAAGCGTGTTTTTTTTTTCAAGATATTCTTGGCCTCTTTAATGAATTTTTATTTTCGAAACTCATATTAGACTGTATATTGGAGGAGAGCTATATGAAAAAAAAAAAAAAAAAAAAGTCTAACAGTGGTATTATTGAAGATTAAAAATTAACCATAGACGATTAGAAACTTTGACCATAAAGAATGCCCATTATCTAAACTTCCAGTAATCTATAATGAAAACCCATCTCCTGAAGATTACACGGAGTGTTTAAAGATTATAACTTCTTTGATTTTTTTTATGCACAAAATCTTATAGACAGTAACTTACGATTTTTGCTGTACAAAATCCACTCGAACGATAGTGAGCCAGAAATTTACCACGTGATTTTCCGTCTATATCTCCGTCTGTATTCCACGCCCCTCCGTATTTCTCTACGTCTGTTTTTGTGTATGTGCCTGGTTTGCATATACAAAATTCAAGAAAAGATATGGAAGGAGAGAAAACCACTAATGCAATGGACTGCCTCCACGCACTCAAAACCATTTCTCGGCTACCACCAACACCTGCCTGCAGCAAGTGCTCTCTCTCTCTCTCTCTCTCTCTCTCTCTCTCTCTCTCTCTCTCTCTCTCTCTCTCTCTCTCTTCAGAACCACCTAGAGAGTCTCTTTGTTGACCAGACGACTGTTTACCTTCTCCCACTCACGTTTGCCTCGGCAAATATTGGCATAGACCTTATCTGAAAGGGAGAACCAGCGGCAGTCTTTCATGGAATTTCATGTCCACTCGTACAAACAAACAGGCAGGAAAGACATTCCTTTTGCTTGTCTCTTTACCACCCGCCCCCTCCTCCCTCCCCCGTCTTTATCGGTGACATCAGTTTCAGGAGCCATCTCAGCCCTTGAAATAGCCCAGCAAAAGGGGCATTTTACGTGAAGAGTTGTATGGCAATACCTTGGGCGTCTGTTCGCGAGTTTGATGCCCAGTTTTGAAAAATGCCAATAACTCTCCATTGGTTGACTCTGTAGTGGGGAAGTGCCCTCAGTGCGCCTCATACAGTGCACTGTAGGCATTACTTAAGGCTCTTTGCAGCGTGCCTTCCTCAGGCCCCTATTCGCAACCCCATTCGTTCCTTTTACTCTACCTCCATTCATATTATCTCTCTTCCATCTTGCCATCCATCCGAGGTTTTCCTCCTGTTACACCTTTCAAATCTACGTGGTGGCCTGTGCTGTTGCGGTGCCAGACGCATGATTCACAAAATGGCCTTTTTAACCTTTTTAACCTTTTTGTAAAAAATGAAAACTACTCAGGCTTGAGGGCTGCAATTTGGTGTGTTTGATGATTGGAGGGTGAATGATCAACACGCCAATTTGCAGCCCTCTAGCCTCAGTAGTTTTTAAGATATGAGGAAAAGTCCTGATTGACAGACAAAGCCATCTCGATAGTTTTTCTTTTACAGAATACTTTAAAATTTACATTATTCTCAGGCTTGAAGAGAACCAACACCAGTCTTAACGAGATTTTCCATGGCTACTCATATGAACAAACAGGCTTGATAGATATTCTTTATTACCTCTGGATTCCATCTGCCTTAATCTCCAAGAGCAAAATAAATGTACGCTGGATTTTTTTGTCAATATTCAGAGTAAATTACAATGGTCACACCTACGTTGTTGTATCAAGAATAACCTAGCTATTTGTTAGTTGCTTTGAATTTAAAGGCACTGGAGTCTTTGCCAATTTATAGAAATTCATCAATTTTAGTTTGGTTCGTTAGCTGAGAAAATGCGAAGGGAACCGTGGACTGATTTTGTATCTTTTGTATCGCTAAACTTGCAAATAATATTCATGAAATGCCAAGATATATTCAGAAGCATAAGAAGTTGCCCCTTAAAATTTTCACGAATTAAAATTCAAGAGCGCAGCCTCTCACAACGTCAAAAATGCAAGAATCATTTTTATGCTCAAAACTTTCAATCGTTCAGCCTCGTGCAGCGTAAGTGAATTTTTGGCTCGGGGATCTCTTCTGCATTGAAATGTTAACTTACTTTGCCAAAGAACGGACATTTATTCTATCATTCTGTGGCTGGGAGATCTCTTCTACATTGAAATGTTAAGTTACCTTGCTAAAGAAAGGACATTTATTCTTACATTCTGTGGCTGGAAGATCTCTTCTACATTGAAATGTTAAGTTACCTTGCTAAAGAAAGGACATTTATTCTTACATTTTGTGGCTGGAAGATCTCTTCTCTTCCTGCATTGAAATGTTAAAGTTACCTTGCTAAAGAACGGACATTTATTCTTACAAATTCTGGTGGCTGGGAGATCTCTTCTGCATTGAAATGTTAAGCTACCTTGCAAAAGAAAGGACATTTATTCTTACATTCTGTGGCTGGAAGATCTCTTCTGCATTAAAATATTAAGTTACCTTGCAAAAGAAAGGACATTTATTCTTACATTCTGTGGCTGGGAGATCTCTTCTACATTGAAATGTTAAGTTACCTTGCTAAAGAAAGGACATTTATTCTTACATTCTGTGGCTGGGAGATCTCTTCTACATTGAAATATTAAGTTACCTTGCTAAAGAAAGGACATTTATTCTTACATATTCTTGGATTTTATGGGCTGGTAGGGAAGGGAGATTTTAAACTCTGTTTATTGTGTAGCTTTGAAACATAAAGCAATTAGATAAGGTTATTTATGTTATTGTTTCACTGATTTACAGATTTCCTCTTCATTTCACGTTACCTTCTGTTACTTCTGTCGAATGAACACCATATTATTTAGAAGCTTGAATTTCAGGTCAGTGACCCCTTTTATGGGTGAAACCTATCCATATGGATAGGTTTCACCTTTCGAAAAATAATAATAATAATAATATAAACAATAATAATAATAATAATAATAATAATAATAATAATAATAATAATAATAATAATAATAATAATTTCCCTGCTTAATAAGCTTATTTTCTCTCACGTTTCAGTCATGATTTTGTCCATTGATTAAACTTCCCAGCGAGCTATACATATTTAAACTTCATAATTTTCTTCATCCAAAAAAAGAAAATCTGTCAACTTTGGAAAATGAATAAGAAAATCTTGAAGAGAGGAACCCCAGCAGTTTAATTATCCACCTCCACGCATTCAAATTCATTTATCGCAGCGACCAACATGCACCCCAAGCAAACTCTCTCTCTCTCTCTCTCTCTCTCTCTCTCTCTCTCTCTCTCCAGTTTAGCTTTTAGTCTCTTTCCCAGTCATATGATGGCTCTCTCTCTCTCTCTCTCTCTCTCTCTCTCTCTCTCTCTCTCTCTCTCTCTCAATAGTTTATCTTCTAGTCTCTTCTCCCAGTCATATAATACTCTCTCTCTCTCTCTCTCTCTCTCTCTCTCTCTCTCTCTCTCTCTCTACAGTTTATCTTCTAGCCTCTTCTCCCAATCATATGATGTTCTCTCTCTCTCTCTCTCTCTCTCTCTCTCTCTCTCTCTCTCTCTCTCAAAAACCGCCAGAAATGCTCTTGATCAACCAGACAGTTATTTACACTTAACCAGTCACCCAGTACTTTGCCAAGTGAATTGTTGACTCAGGCCTTATCTTCAGGAGGGGGAGCTAAGGCAGTCAGTCCACTAAAACGAATT